>NW_015387238.1:64852-68611 GCF_001527695.2 Protobothrops mucrosquamatus | reverse complement strand
GTTTCTCCTTAATTCCAGGTTGCTTCTCTCCTTGATTAGTTTCCATCTGTTGTTTCTTGTCCTGCCTACAGGTGCTTGGAAAATAAGGTGACATCCCCCTCCCTCTCTTTGTGGCAACCTCTCAAATACTGGAATACTGCTATCATGTCCCCCCTAGCACTTCTTTTCTCTAGATTGCCCATTCCCAAATCCTGCAACCATTCTTCAGGTGTTTTTGCCTCCAGGCCTTTAATCATCTTAGTTGCTCTTCTTTGCACTTTTTCCAAAGTCTCAACGACTTTTTTGTAATGTGGTAACCAAAACTGGACGCAGTATTCCAGGAATGTATGGCTGTGAAAGTTGGACCATAAGAAAGGCTGAGTGCCAAAGAATGGAGGCCTTTGAACTCTGGTGCTGGAGAAGACTCCTGCGAGTCCCCTGGACTGCAAGGCCATCAAACCGGTCAGTCCTAGAGGAGATCAACCCCGACTGCTCTTGAGAAGGCCAGATCCTGAAGTGGAAACTCAAGTCCTTTGGCCACCTAAGGAGAAGAAGGAAGGACTCCCTGGAGAAGAGCCTGATGCTGGGAAAGATGGAGGGCAAGAGAAGAAGGGGACGACAGAGAATGAGGGAGCTGGAGGGAGTCACTGAAGCAGGAGGCGTGAGCTTAAATGGACTCCAGAAGATGGCAGAGGACAGGAAGGCCTGGAGGAATGTTGTCCATGGGGTTGTGATGGGTTGGACATGACTTCACAACTAACAACAACAACTAATATTTCATGTGATTTTGAGTCTATGCCTCTGTTTATACAACCCAAGATTGTATTAGCTTTTTTGGCTGTTGCCGCACTCTGCTGGCTCAGATTAAGTGATTGTCCACTAGGACTCCAAGGTCCATCTTGCAGTTGCTGTTTTTGAGCCAGGGTTCACCTAATATGTACTCATACCCCGTGGTGGGATTCAGCCAGTTCGCACCATTTCGGGAGAACTGAAATTTTTTGTTGCCCAGGCCCAGAATGGACTTCCAGAAGTGGCATCCACACAGAGAACCGGTTGTTCACATATTTGAATTCCACCACTGCTCGTACCTTTGTTTTTTCCTGCCTAGATGTAAAACCTTTCTTTTCTCCACATTAAATTTCATATTGTTAGGGCCCATTGTTCAAATCTGTCAAGATCTTTTTGAATCCTGAGCTTGTTTTCTGGAGTGTTGGTGGTACCCCATTGCTTACTTCCTCCATGTAGATGTAGTACCATTAAGGATGACTTGTTGAGTACGGTTTGTCAGCCATCTGGTGGTGATACTATCTATCCCACATTTTTCTAGCTAGGTTGTGGTGTACTTTGCTGAATGCCTTACTGAAGTCTAAGTATACTGTGTCCACAGCATTTTGCTGGTCTACTAATTTAGTCACTTTGTCAAAGTATGAAATAAGATTGGTTTGGCATGATTTATTTTTAACAAATCCATGCTGGCTTTTAATTATAACTTTGTTTCTGGATGTTCACAGATTTGTTTTTTTATTATGTTTTCCAGTATCTTCCCAGGTATTGATGTCAGGCTGACTGGTCTGTAGTTTCCTGGGTCTGTTTCCCCCCTTTTTTAATGATGGGAACCACATCAGCTCTTTTCCAATCCTCAGGTAATTCCTGAGTGTTTCAGGATTTTTCTAAGATATGGTACAATGGTTCTGAGATAACATCTGCCAGCTCCTTCATAACTCTGGACTGTCAGGTCCCAGTGATTTATATTCATCAAGATCAGATAGGTGTTCTCTAACTATTTTCTTTTTTTTCCTAGTCTGTCTTTTACTGTTATGTTTTTGGTATGTTGGACTATAGTTTCTTTTTGTGTGAAGACTGATGCAAAGAATGAATTAAGCATTTTTTCTTGTTATTTATATGTTGAAAGAAACTTTTTTTAATTATCTTTTACTTTTGCTGCAAGTCTTTGTTCACTCTGAGCCTTTGCTTTTCTGACTTCATCTTTGCAGATTCCGGCTATCTGCTGATATTCTGTCTTAGTTATGTGTCCCTCTCTCTATTTTGTCTTTCAGTTTATCAGGGAGATCTTTGTGCAACCATGCTGGTTTCTTCTTGGATTTTTTCTTTTTCTTTTTCAGGGGTATTGTGCTGGACTGGGCTTTTATGATAATATTTTTCAGAGTTTCCCATGCTTCTTGCGTTGTTTTCCCCTTTAGGATTTTCATCCATGGATTTTTTCTTAGGTTCTCTGTGAGTTTGTTGAAATCAGCTCTTTTGAAGTTTAAGACACTGGCTGGATTGTGTTCCATTGCTTATGTTTGCATTATATTGAATTCCAATATGATATGGTCACTCTCCCTCAAAGTTCCAGCAACTCCAACTCCCTCTATCATTTTTTCTCTATTAGTAAGAATTAGGTGCAGTATAACTTTACTTCTAGTTCCCTCTTCTACCTTTTGGATGACAAAGTTGTCAGCTAAGTTGGTTAGGAATCTGTTTGATCTCCCACTTGCTGCAGAGTTCGTCCCCCAATTGATATCAGGGTAGTTAAAGCCTCTCATTACTACTGTGGTATGTTTCCTACATACATTTGTTAACTGGTTGGCAAAGAGTTAATCTAGTACTTCTGCTTGGTTGGGTGTAGTATACACCTGTAGCAATATCTTTTCCCCCTTTTAAATAGACCCATATAGATTCTAGGAGGTTTTCATCTTTGGTTTTGTGTATTTCTGTAGAGATGTAGTGATCTTTTATATATAATGCAACTCCACCTCTTTTGTTGGGTCTGTTTCTTTTGAATATTTGTATCCTTCCATCAGTACATTCCAGTCACGAGTTTCATCCCACCAAGTTTCAGTAATGGCAACTATACCATATTTGCCTTCTTGTAGTAATACAAGTTCACCCTGTTTGTTCCCTACACTTTGTCTATAGGCATTTGAATCCTTTATGAGTCTTGGGTATGTTTCTTATCTCCTACTTTGTATCTGGGGTTTTCCATCCTCTCCATCACTTTCTTCTTCTTCTTCTTCTTCTTCTTCTTCTTCTTCTTCTTCTTCTTCTTCTTCTTCTTCTTCTTCTTCTTCTTCTTCTTCTTCTTCTTCTTCCTTCTTCTTCTTCTTCTTCTTCTTCTTCTTCTCCTTCTCCTCCTCCTCCTCCTCCTCCTCCTCCTCCTCCTCCTCCTCCTCCTCCCTACCTTCTATCCTACTCTTACCCCTACCTCCTTATATGATTGGTTATCTAGTGGTTTTTGCTTGGAATCAGGCTCTAAATGTCTTGAAGATTGGCCCCCTTCCCTCTGCTCACTTACAGTTTAACACCCTTCTGTTCAGAGGGCTGGCAAGAAAGTGGCATGCGTGTGGTTCTCTCGCCCTCTAGTGGACATATTGCATATTGCTGCTGCTGGTGCGAGGTGAAGCTGGAACCTCCTGGCGTCTGGGAGGGAACATTTGGGATTGTGGGTTGTCTCATTACAATGTATATTGCTTTTTACCGGCCTGTGGAGTCTTTTTCCTGTATAAGCTGTGAGCTATTGAGAATAGAAAGGCATCAAAGTAGTAGTTTGATGAGCCAATTTGGTGTATGGTCAAGGTGCTGGCCTAGAAGCCAGGAGATGGTGAGTTCTAGTTCCCTTTTAGGCATGGAAGCCACCTGGGAGATTTAGGGCCAGTGCCTCTTACTCAGCCCCCCAACCCACCTCGCAAGGTTGTTGCTGTGGGGAAAATAGGAGGAGGAAGGAGCATTATGTATGTTTGACACTTGAGTTATTTATAAAGTAATAATAATAATAATAAT
>NW_015387238.1:13530-63436 GCF_001527695.2 Protobothrops mucrosquamatus | reverse complement strand
GGCTGCCCCAAAGAAGAGGGAGTCAAGCTATTCTCCAAAGCGCCTGAAGGCAGGACAAGAAGCAACGGATGGAAACTAATCAAGGAGAGAAGCAACCTAGAACTAAGGAGAAACTTCCTGACAGTTAGAACAATTAACCAGTGGAACAACCTGCCTCCAGAAGCAGTGAATGCTCCAACACTGGAAGTTTTTAAGAAGACACTGGACAGCCATTTGTCTGAAATGGTATAGGGCAGCGGTTCTCAACCTATGGGTCGCGACCCCATTTGGGGTCGATAGACCATTTCACGGGGGTCGCCAAGCAAGGCTGTCCGCCATTTTTTTTCCCTTTTCCGGCAGGTGCCTTACCTCCCTTGAGCTGGGCCAGCTGGTGGTCGGCCTGCTCCGTCTCTGCCGCTTGCCAGCTACGCCTCGGCCGGCACAGGGGGCGGAACCACGCATGCGCGGCGCTCCCGGGCAGGGAAAGTCCTCGACTTACGACCGGTTGGGTAGTCCTCGACTTATGACCGGTTTAGTCCTCGACTTACGACCGGTTGGGGGTCGCGGCATTAAAAAGGTTGAGAACCACTGGTATAGGGTTTCCTGCCTGAGCAGGGGGGTGACCTCCAAGGTCCCTTCCAACTTATTACTACTACTATTATTATTACTACTACTACTACTACTTATTTCTCTGGCTCGCTAGAACCTCCTGAGTCGGTGGCCAAATTCTTTCAGATAATTAACAGATAAACCCCGCTCAGCTTTTCAAGACCAGCCAAGATGGGCTCAAGGCCGCCACCTCCGTCCAGCGGCTCAGCGGCGCTCCTGAAACAGTCAGCCGGGCGGAAGGTCTCCGGCCTCGCCTCGCCTCGCCTCGCCGTCTCAGCCGCCCGCGCGACGGCAGCCAAAACAACCACAAGGGGAAGCCAGCTGTCCGCCACGTGCAGGAGCCTTGAAGGGAACGCCCCCTGCCACCAGCAGCCAATCAGAGGCCAGGAGAGGCTCCGGGTCGCTTTTATCTCTCTCTCTCTCTCTCTCCCTCCCTTCTGCGCGGGGCGGAACAAAGCAACCGCTGGGAAACGACTCAATAGAAGCGACGAGGGGGGGACCTCCTAGCCAATAGCTGCGACTAGAGAGCTGGGCGTGAAGACTGGCGTAAAAAGAAACCACTAGCAACTACGCCGGGAGAGACAGGCAGCCAACGAGAAGACGTGATTCTGAAAGATGGGCGGAACAATCGGCTCGAAGGCGCCAAGCTTGAAAGTGTGGGTGAGTGACAGGGGAGAGGCGGAGCGGAGGAGGCGTGGCCACAGAGGAAAGAAAAGGGGCGTCTCCAGCGGAGGCCAGGGAGAAGCGGGAGCGGCCAATCGGGAGCGAGCGGCGCCCGGCGGAGAGGAGAGGAGAGGAGCGGAGCTGGCGGCGCGAGCGGGCCGGGGCGCAGCCGAGCCGAGGTGAGCGGCGCGAGCGCCCCCGTGACGTCACCGTGCCCGGCCGAAGCGTCACGCCCCGTCGTTCGTTCATGAGGTCTCTCGCCTTGCTCGGTGCGCTCTGCGCTCGGGCCGGCCGGGGAGAGCCCGGGACGCGTGTCGGCTGAGCGTGGCCCAGGTGCTGCTCCGCCGGCGCCGGGCGGCTGGCCGGTGAGTGAGGAGGGAGCGGCGCCGCCGCCGCCTCATCCCGGGCCCCGCGTGGCCGGAGAGCGGAACCTGGGGCTGCCCGGGCCTCTCCCGACCTCGCGTCCCGTCCCGAGCGCAGCTGAGCCCCCGGGCTGTGGGGAAGGCGGCCCCGCCCGGACCCTCCCCGGCCGCCTCGGAAGGCCGCGGGGAGGAGGAGGAGGAGGAGGAGGCTCCCTTCGGCCCTGCGAGCGTCGGGCCGCGCCGGCCTTTGGGCCGAGGAAAGCGGCCGGGAGCCCCCCGCCCCGAGTCGCCCCCCCCGGGAGGGATGGGGGGGCCCTGGGGCGAAGGGAGGCGGAGGGCCTCGCTGCAGCCGGCTCTCCCTCTCCCAGGTCGGAGGGAGGGGTCCCGTCCTCTCGGTCCCGCTTCCTGAGCCCCCCCCCGGGGGTCCAGCCGCCTCTCCGGCCTTGGCCTCCCTGCCCAGAGCCCCCCCTCCCCCGGGCCCGGGCTCCCTTCTGGGGCTCCCGGGGGGGGGCAGCCTCGCCTGCCGCCCTGGAGAGGGGGCCGTCTGGGGCCGGGGAGCAATGTCAGCCCCGTTTCTGTTCCTCCGAGCCAGCGTTTCCTCCGGTGCCCTCCGCACGTGCAGGCTGACGGAAGAAGGGGGACCGCAGAGAGCTAGGGGTTGCCAGGTCTGCTTCCCAAAAAATAGCGGACAAGCGGGGGGGGGGGGTTAAGTAGTAAAAAAAAAGTAGACTGTACAGCTTTAGATTACGTGCCATTTCATCCTAAAGCTTTTGAATAAAAAAAAATGTCCACTATTTTGTGAAAAAAAAAATAGTGAACATAATGTGAAAAAAGTGGACTGTCCGCTCAAATAGTGGACACCTGGCAACCCTACGAGAGAGCTCTGGCCCCTCCTCTGGCAAGAAGCAGGCAGACGGGGGGGGGCCCGGCACCCCTCGGCCCCTCCGGGGCTCTTCCCAAATGGGTTGCGGGTCAAGCAGTCCAAAGCCGAAAGCCGAAGCCGGTGCCCGCGGAGCTCCATTGCCCACTGGAAGTCAGCGCTGGGATCTCGGGTGCCTCTTCTGTGCCCAGCTGGAGCATCTGGCCGTTTCCCTTCCGTGTGTTGTTTTAAGTCTGAATGGCCAATGCACGCTGCTTTGCTAGCCTGCACTAATATAGGGAGTTGTTTAGTGGTTTAGTGCTGCACATTTTGGATGAGGAATTTTAAACTGATATTTTCCTACTAACAAATCATTTTAACTGCCTTCCTTATCTTGTAAGATTTGAAATCGTTCAGCTGGTATTTATCAACTGTAACTTTGTTGTGGTAGCAGTATTTTCTAATGCCCACCTCACTGTTTAACTGGCTCTGTTTCAGGGATCTCAACCTTTGTACCTATCACTGATTTTTGCAGACTTCTTCTGTACAGTATATTTAGACAGGACACTGTCCCTCTTTTGGTGTTCTCTGTTCGATTTTGCTTTCTGCCTTCCTTTAGTGGACAGCTGTTTCACTTTGCTTTATTTCATCATATCTTTGTTTGCTTCATCTTAACAGCACCATGAATTTCATGCATGAGAGCCTCAGGCACTCTCTCAAAACTAATCTATTAAATCTTTACCTTTCCTGTGTAATCTAATCGAATATTGTTTTGGGGACTGGGGATATCTTATCATCTGAGCTGCAGGCAGTACCAGCTCCTGTTGTTGTTGACTTAACAATTTCTCCATCTTTGTTGGTAGAGTATATTTGATATTCTCTATCTGTTGATGTCCATGTGCAGAATCTTCTTTTAGCTTGTTGCAAGAAGATATTTTCAATAAATGTTGAATTTCCTTGGTATCAGCTGGCTTTCTGTGTTGTTTCAAACATCAAGGCCTGATTTTCCTGCTATTTTAGATCCTTTTATTTCCAACTGCTCTAATTAGGATGGTGGCTTTTGGGGGTGCTGTTGCGAGTTCTCCTGGAGCAGAGAGGGGATCTTTTTTGACAGTTTGCACCTGGTTTTCCCTGCCGTAGGGCTTTGAGGTGCAGAACCCCCCCCCCCCCCAGTCGCCACAGGACATTCCTTCGCAGACAGACTCCCTCAGGTCTCTGCCTGAAGCCTGTTAGCCGGAAGGCTTTTGAGAAGAGCCTTCTCTTCCTGGCTCCCAAGCCCAAACTGGGGAGAAAATGGCACTTCCAGGGCAAGGTGGGAGGGTAAGTGCAGCTGAGTTTGGGTCCTCTCCAAGGACCCTCCAGTGCGGGGCAACACGGCTTCCTCCTGGCTCACTCAACAGGCTGAAGAATAACATGATCTTGCCCGTGCAGGAGTGTGCGGAGGGTGTGCCTGAAGGGAGGGTGGTGAGTGAAGCAAGTGTGGGCTTGCGTCTTGCTTCTTGAGGATTTTTACAAATAATGTAACAAGCTTCTTCGTGCTTTTCTTTCTGCTGGCCACGTTCCTGCCACCAAAAGACTTTCATTCCAAGAAGAGGTAGGTAGGTAACTGTTTCTCAACAGCAATGTGGATGTTTCTTGTCTAATAATCTTACCTAACTGAAAATCTCCCGGAAAAACTGTGGCTCCCGGCTGCCTCATTCTTTCCCCCCCATTGCTGCAAAGTGCTAATGGTCCCTCTTGGACTTGAGTTTTGACAGTTAACCAAAGAATGGGAGACCTTTGCCAGAGTCTCAGCATAAAGAGGGTTTTCATTCTTTGCTAAGAAGAATTGGAAGCCCCATAGCCAACCAAGAAGGATGGGTCCTCCCCTGCCCCCATCGTAGAGGGCAACTTTTCTGAGAACCTCTCGCTGAGCCTCATTCAGGAGCCCTCCGGTGGCCCCCTCCCCTCAGTCTCTGGCTGCCAGCTCCTTGATTGCTTGCCAAGGATTTAGCCCTGGCTATTGAAAGAAGAGGACTTTGAAAGGGAGCATGTGATGCTTGTTGGAACAAGATTTGGGTGTGCGTGCGTGCGTGTGTAGGGGATCTTGGGGAAAGTGGCACCACAATCCATCATTGTTTTAGGCAGGGGTCAAAGTTCGGCTCAGCTGGCTGATGGGTGTTTGAAGGAGGGGACCTGGAGGTGTTTTAGGCCAAGTTTGAAGTTGAGACATGGGTGAGGAAGGCAAACGTGGAGCATGGCTGATCCAGCTGGACATCATTGGGAACATGTCGATTGGACTGGCCACAGCAGGAAGAGGCCTATTCTGACTTCTGCATCCATCAGTGGTGGCTCATAGTTTGCTTGCAGTTTAGCCTGTGGCTGGCTGGCCGGCTGGCTGGCTGGCTGGCTGCATTGGACTTGCTTGAACTGATGAGGCTGGTCTGAGAAGAGTTGTCCACTGGGACGGTGGATGATAGTTCAAAGTAGCAATTGGACAGCTGGCCTCCGGAGTCCAAATGGGAAGAAGGGGAGCCGTTGCCAGTATGGGAAACGGGAGGCTGGGCCTGGCTTGACTCTTGGTGCCCTACAGAAAATTTTCCAGCAATGCAGTTTTGTTAATCAGGAGAAAATGATACGAGAAACTCTTGAAACGGGATCTGTCTAGAACAGTGGTTCTCAACCTCTTTAATGCCGCGACCCCAACCGGTCGTAAGTCGAGGATTAAACCGGTCGTAAGTCGAGGACTACCCAACCGGTTGTAAGTCGAGGACTTTCCCTGCCCGGGAGCACCGCGCATGCGTGGTTCCGCCCCCTGCGCCGGCCGAGGCGTAGCTGGCAAGCGGCAGAGACGGAGCAGGCCGACCACCAGCTGACCCAGCCCAAGGGAGGTAAGGCACCCGCTGGAAAAGGGGGGAAAAATGGCGGACAAAAAAAATGGCGGACAGCCTTGCTTGGCGACCCCCATGAAATGGTCGATCGACCCCAAATGGGGTCCCGACCCACAGGTTGAGAACCACTGGTCTAGAACTGGAGCAGTAACTAGCTATGTAAGGTGTGCTCCCTCCCTCTCTGTCACCTTCTCTCGCCTTCTCCTTGTTTTTGTTGTCCAAGAAAACAGAAACCGAAACCAGCCAAGCACCCCACCCAGTGGCCCTCCAAGGTTTCATTCCAGGCGAGGGAGCTGCTGATCTGGATGCGCTAAGCCTTGCTTGCATCCGATGACAGACAACCCAGGGGGACTATTATTCCCTTAATCTCCCAGGTGCAGACCAGCTTCACACATGTTTGAGGGGAAAATATAGGTAAGATTGTAAAAGTAAGTTTGCCACTTTGATTTGTCTGGCTGGCCTGGATCCTCTTTTTCCTTCTGGGAGGACAGGAGAATCACTTGCCCTTCTCCCATCCTCTGCTGCTCTGGTCACAGACAGGCAACCCACAAAACAGGTGGAGGGGGGGCAGAGAATATCATTAGGGGCCTGCTTAGCCAGGCCCCTAATGTCTGGGGGAAGAGACACAAGGGCATTCCTAAGTGACTTCCTAGCAATTAGCTTTTTGCTAAGATACCTCCTTGGTGAGGTTATCAAGAGTGCAGGAAAGAACAGCAAACATATAATTAGGGGGCTGGAGGCTAAAACAAAGAAGAGTTGCTGTAAATTGGGTATGCCTGGTCTAATGAAAAGAAGGCCCCCTTTGCCTCAGCTCAGTTGAAAGGGTCCAGGCCATCCACAATGGCTTCCTAGCCCCCCCCCCCCTTTTCTCCGTGGAATGGAGGGCGGTGGTCTGTCTTCAGTAATTAGTGGGCTGAGGTGACTTATCTCCTGCATTTCCTTCAGGAGCTTTTTTTAGAGAAGCTGCTGATGGTCCTGCAGAGACCCTGTACAGCTTGAAAAACAGGTGTTAGGTTTATGCTGCCCAAGAATGTGGAGATACTTGAGCCAGTGGCTCTGTGTGTGTGTGTGTGTGTGTGCGCGCGCACGCGTGCAGCTGTCTCATATAGGCACCGAAGGAGGAGGAGAACCTATTTGGGAAAAAAAGTTGGGAGTCTGAGGCACCTTGGAGTCACAACTTTTATTTGAAAGCAGAATGTTTTGTGAGCTTGAGAGAGGGCCTGAGAACAGATGAACTGCTTGTGCTGTTAACAACTGTTTTGAAGTTTCAATGATTTTTAAAAGGGTGTTGTAGAAGAATCTTTTAATTTGAAGGACAGCATTTAATACTGGTTTATTTTATTTATTTTGCATCCATGTCTCTCAATATCGGCCTTATTTCTAGGTTGGGACCAGTCTGGATCAGTGGGACGTACAGTGGGTGGGGTGGGGTGGGGTTGGGCCTCACTGCTGGTGCTCTTGGGCAGCGGTCCAGGTCCTCCTTTGCATCTCTGCTGAGGTGCTGGCAACAGGTCCCGGAGGGCCACTTGTGGAGGAGAAGGGGAGCCAAGTCTTGCTGGACAAGCTGCCCCCCCCCCGGCCGTGGCTCTCTGTCCCCTATGGGCGCTGCTGCTGGCTCCGTTGGCTTTCTGGCCGTTTTCCTTTCCCACCTGCGGAGCGGATCTGGCCGCTCCCTCCGCTCTTCCTTCGTCCCCTCTGCGGCTGGGGAGGGGGTGGCTTCACAGGAAGTCCTCACGTTACAACCTTAATGGAGACCCAGAGTTTCTGTCATTAAATGGCAGTCGTTAAGTGAATCCAGCTTCCCCCATTGACTTTGCTTGCCTGAAGCTGGCTGGGAAGGTTGCAAAGGGTGATCCCACGACCCCAGGACGTCGCGACGTTTGCAAATGCAGGCTGGTTGCCAAGCACCCACATTTTGATCAGCACCCACATTTTGAGCCACCATGCTGCTGTGTTGGTTGTAAGTGTGAGGGCCAGTCGTAAGTTACATTTTTAGTGCTTTTGTCACTTGGGTCACTAAATGAGTGGTTTTAAGTCAAGGACTACCTGTACCCATTTTTCTTCTTTCTGGACATTTTATGCCATTTTGAGCCTCCTAGGCCGGATAGACAAGCTTTCCATTTTGTAAGTAAATATGTACATAAATAAGGGCCCCTTTGGGTTTCTTTTGGGCAACAACGAACCCCCTCCTCTCTGAGTCCGGTCAAGGAGGAGAAGGGCAGAGGGGCTCACATCTTTGATTTGGCTGCGCAGCTGATAACCGAAACCTTGCAAGGGAGAAAGTTTGTTGGGAAGGAAGGTTAGGGCCGAGAGGAGCCTTTGTGTGCCTCCGCTGATAAGAGGGAACACGGCAGTGTGTGTGTGTGTGTGTGTGTTTGTGTGTGTTTAAGATTAGAAGGTG
This sequence comes from Protobothrops mucrosquamatus, assembly GCF_001527695.2. Taxonomy (NCBI): domain Eukaryota; kingdom Metazoa; phylum Chordata; class Lepidosauria; order Squamata; family Viperidae; genus Protobothrops; species Protobothrops mucrosquamatus. The sequence goes on along the minus strand of NW_015387238.1, from coordinate 55,693 downwards.
AGCTTGAGCAGGGTACCTGCTTGTGGTATGAAGCAGAAAAAGTAGCCCTGCCCCTCCAGTCAGGCGGTGTCTCCTTCAAGCCCAGTTTGACTCCAGCTGAGCCACACGGTCAGATCCATCCCGTGTTTTTAGCAGCTGGTGCCGGTCACCTCCCTTGCTGTCTTCTGGGGGGGGGGTCTTTTGAGCCCCCCTCAGTGCTTCAAAGACAGAATAAAGTGCCCGATGCTGCTTGGTCTCCAGGTCCACCCAGGTGTGCCCCCCCCCCGAGTCCCTCTTGTTCTTGCCAGAAGTGCTGTGGGTCCCGATGTCTCTTCTTGTGCCTGTTGGGGGGCTCCCATTCGCAGACTCCTAGAGTGGAGAGGGGGCCACCCGGACCCTCAAGCCAATTAAACCATCCCAGGCAAGTGGCCACCTGGTCTCTGGTTTGGGGCCACCTCCGGTCACGGCAAATGCAAGAGCTGATCCGCAGGTGGTCCTGCGCTCTAGGGGGGGCAGTGTGTGTGTGTGTAATTTCCTCCCTGTTGAAGAACTGAAGTCATTGACCAGCTCAGCCAACTGTGAACCTGGAATGTTTTACCATGGATGAAATGCAAAATGACCAGTGTGGATTCACGAAGAGAAGTTCTGAAGGTCATGCAGTAGCATTGTTCGTGTGTGGGGCAAGTTTTGAAGAAGAGGGGAAAAGTGGGTTGGGAGGAAAGCAGTTTTGCACTCTCCAGGTTCGGACCACGAGGCGTTTTGTGCACGTGGCTTCTGAGCTTTTGTCGCCCTCTGCCCGGGTCAGCTGGTCAGGCGGAGCTTAAATGCGGGTGGACAGATGTAGGAGAGGACCCACCCAGGGGGCCTGATGTCCACCCTCTGCTGTGGGGGGGGGGAGGGTTGGCTCCCTTATAATCAGCCAGTAAGTTGGAATTGGCCCTGTCAGTTGATGTGCTGCTCGTTGTCCGAAATGGGAACACTGGACACCTTGGCCCTTTTCAAGGAGGTTTGCCCTGGTTCCAGTTGCCAACTTGCTTTTCAAGTTTCTTTGACTACGGAAGGGAACCAATGTAGGTCATTGAGGACTCTCCTCCACCCCCCCACCCCCCGCCTGCCTTTGTTTATTTAGCAGGTTTCTTTCTTTGCTTTCCCTCTGAAGGACATTTATTTGGTATGCAGAACATTTGCAGATCCTGGGCTGGCTCCCCTTTGGCTGTCACCCAGTGCTCAACACAGGCTGAAGAATTTCTGGGGGGATCTTTTGCTTTGGGGGAGATGATGCTCTCTCCCCACTGCAGCCCTCTCTCAGCCCTCTGCATGGCCCCCTAGGAAATAAGGACGACGTGGGTCTCTAGAGCCCAAAGCCCCCACCTCACTCCAACAAGCTGGTGATGCTACTGTTGCTGGCCTTGGTCACAGCATTACAGTGTTGTGCCCAGGGGAGTCCTGACAGCAACCTCTGACTGTCCCCCCTGATAACTTAGGAAATAGTTAACTCAGTGGTTCTCAACCTGTGGGTCGGGACCCCATTTGGGGTCGATCGACCATTTCACGGGGGTCGCCAAGCAAGGCTGTCCGCCATTTTTTTGTCCGCCATTTTTCCCCCTTTTCCGGTGGGTGCCTTACCTCCCTTGGGCTGGGCCAGCTGGTGGTCGGCCTGCTCCGTCTCTGCCGCTTGCCAGCTACGCCTCGGCCGGCGCAGGGGGCGGAACCACGCATGCGCGGCGCTCCCGGGCAGGGAAAGTCCTCGACTCACGACCGGTTGGGTAGTCCTCGACTTACGACCGGTTTAGTCCTCGACTTACGACCGGTTTAGTCCTTGACGTATGACCGGTTTAGTCCTCGACTTACGACCGGTTGGGGTTGCAGCATTAAAAAGGTTGAGAACCACTGAGTTAACTGATTGTAAGGACCCACCTCAATCTTACATCTTAAGAAGACAGAACTCTTGGAATATCTTTTCCAACAGGCATATTTATTAAGAGAAAATTATTGTAGGCGTGCTAGACAGGATCTGAGGAATTCTCTCCCACCCTTCAATGTGTTAAGTGTTTTCAAGCAGGCTCCCCCGCACCCCCCAGTTCTTCCGGGCGACGATCCTCCTCCTCTATTTTCCCAGACTCCAGGCGCTGCATTGTTCCCCCCCTTTTCCCTTACTGCCAAGTAGATGAAAGGTTATGGGCCATATTGTTATGGTCAGTCCTCTTGGTGAGATCCACATTCAGTCCCTTTGAAGTTTTAATGAAGGAAGTGAGAGCCATAAAACCCCTTTGCTCATCCCCCTTCCCCTTCGTAGTATGACAGAATCCAGAGAGGGCAGAAATGGGGTTTTCCATAGTCGATAACTAGAAATGAAATATAATTGGATTCTGACACTGATATTATTTTGAATCCTCAGCTGTGCCCCTCTGCTCCGCCATGAGATGCTGCCGAAGATGATTTGGGGCAGTGGGTCTTCCAAGCACTGGGATGAGTGCCAGCTCCTCTAAGCAGCACTCTCTCAAGCTGAAGAAAGAGCTGGAAACTTCATTTCCAAGCTTGTCCCCAGCTGAGTTGGGAGACGGGATTTGCCCCAGAGGGTGTGTGGCTGCTGGGAACTGCTCCCATTAGCAGCTCCTTTCAGAAGAGTTTTGAAAGAAGATGGCTGACAGATTTTTTCTTTCCCTCTACAGGCCACCTTCCTGCTTCTTTGAGACCGGTTCATTTGGCTGCCTTGCAGAGAACCCCGGGGATCGGGTCCCTTTGCTGAGCGTGCCAGAGGAGGAACGTGTCCTGGAAGAAAGGTGGGTCCTTGGGGGCGTTGCAGGGGAGGGGAGCGCTGGGCGACATCACAGGCAGGATGGAGGCACTGGTGCTAAGGCGTCCTGGCCCACCTGGCTCTCTTCCTGCCCTCAGGCTTCAGGGGGTGCTTTGCAGCTGCTCTTCCATTAGAGAGTAGAGAGTAGATAGAAGGACAGTTAAAAGCTTTAGAATCAAGGGCTATTTTGTTCTCTTCTTCTAAAACATCCAATGTTGACTCTCGTGTTTTCAACATGGGCAAGTCCTCGTGATATCCTAAGCCAGTGGTTCTCAACCTTTTTAATGCCGCGACCCCCAACTGGTCATAAGTCGAGGACTAAACCGGTCATAAGTCGAGGACTAAACTGGTCGTAAGTCGAGGACTACCCAACCGATCGTAAGTCGAGGACTTTCCCTGCCCGGGAGCGCCGCACATGCGTGTTTCCGCCCCCTGCGCCGGCCGAGGCGTAGCTGGCAAGCGGCAGAGACGGAGCAGGCCGGCCACCAGCTGGCCCAGCCCAAGGGAGGTAAGGCACCCACCGGAAAAGGGGGAAAAAATGGCGGACAAAAAAAATGGCAGACAAAAAAAATGGCGGACAGCCTTGCTTGGCGACCCCTGTGAAATGGTCGATCGACCCCAAATGGGGTCCCGACCCACAGGTTGAGAACCACTGTCCTAAGCCATGCTATGGCTCCAGTTGCCTTGCCCAAACTGACGATGGTAATCCATCTGAAAACATGCCTTGTTTTAATTTCATTTTATTAAAGCATAAGTCATTGTGTTGGCTGACCTTTGGGGGTACGTGGGGGGGGGCAAACCCGTGGTTAATTTCCTGGCCGGTTTCAGGAGTAGCGGCCAGAAAGAGCCACTTCTACCTCATCAACTCCCATCTGCTGCTTTGCTCCCTCCTTTCCTATCCTGGGCCCCCAGGCCTGGAGGAAGACTCTCTGCTGGAAGAGAAAAGACCCCCAAGAGAGGCCCCCCCAGAGTCTAGGATACTCCAGGCCGGCTGCGGTCCATTGGGGGATGGAAGTCTCCCAGCCGGGGTTAATGTTAAGCGCCCTGCTGGATCTTATCAGTGTTGTGCAAGTGTTGGGCTGATCCATTGGTAGCTGTTTTACTCATTGTGTACTTGGGAAACACACGCAAAACAAATACCTTCCTTCTGCTTCTGTGTTCCTTACCCATAGTGCCACAGTGGTGTTCCTAATTCATTTAGTGACCATTCGAAGTTACAACGGCACTGAAAAAAGTGACTTATGACCCTTTTTTTACGCTTATAACCATTGCAGCATCCCTGTGGTCACATGATCAAAATTCAGATGCTTGGCAACTGATATATATATGACAGTTGCATGTCGCAGGGTCATGTGATGCCCTTTTGTGACTTTCTGACAAGCAAAATCCATGGGGGGAAGCCAGATTCACTTAAGTGATAAAGTGTTACTAATTTAACAACTGCAGTGAGTCACTTAACAACTGTGGCAAGAAAGGCTGTAAAATGGAGCAAAAATTCACTTAACAAATGTCTCACTTAGCAACAGAAACGTTAGGCTCACTTGTAGCCATAATTCGAGGACTATTTATACTTGGGATTCGGCAGTAGCTCAGTGTAGGTTTGTGGTATCCACAAATCTGCTTTAAATGAGCATCTTGGTTGATCCCAGTGTGGTTGCATTCAGGGATCCTCTCTTGGTGCCTGGGGGATGGAGGATCTTCTGTCAGGCTGTTTTTTGGAATCTGACTTTGACACAGGGATAATGCAGGTAAATCAGAGGAGGTGATGCAGATGTCCAGAGTGTGTTGGATTTATGGAGACTATGGCCTGATGGTGTTAAAATGCATCAGCCACTTTTCTCTCAAAAAGAAAGCCTCGGGAGAAAAAGAGGCAGAGAGGCTGGTTTACAGATCTGCTTCTAGGTCACTTCAGTCATAGTGGATTCTTACAATTTTCCATTTTCTAAATTCAGATTTAGAATAGAATAAAATAGAGCTGAAAGGGACCTTGGAGGTCTTCTAGTCCAGCCCCCTGCCCAAGCAGCAGAACCTATACTACCTCAGACAGGTGATTGTCCAGTCTCTTCTCTCTTTTTTTTTAATACAATTTTTTTTATTAGTTTTCCAGTTTTACAATTGAGTATTTGGAAAGCAACGTGGTGATTGGGTTAGTCAATAATTCAGTAACAACATCTTTAATACATATCTCAGATTACATCATCTAACATTCCTTCTCTATTTCCCTTAACATTTGCTATATCATAATTAAGCTAGTAAATTTCTAATTATATCAAACTCAGTTAAAACACTTATTAATATGTTTGCTTATACATATCCATGTCCTGTTTTTAAGTTTTACCTAATTTTAATATTTCATTGCAATATTCCAATTTAACCTTTAATATCCATAATTTTTAATTTTCGGGTAGCCCAAATTTCCTTTATTTCACTACATAAAAGTTATACTATCTAAATTACACATATTACTTACGTAAATATATTCTTATTTTATTTCATAAACATTTTCTATTTCTCATCCTAGCACATAACCACAACAATGGAGTATCCTTTATTATCTCAAATCTATCATCTGCGTTATCTGGGCTAAACAATAATTCAAAGCTGTTTCCTGATAATTAATTTTAATTTCCCTCATAAATAAGTAAGCCAAATAATTCCTTGTTTTTTATTATTTTCCAACAATATTTAAATCTAATAATCGAAATTCCCTTTATCTCAAAGTCTCCCTTTAGCCCATTAATTGAGACTTTAGGACAGTGATGGCGAACCTTTTAGAGACTGAGTGCCCAAAACCCGACTCACCCCTGCCCCGTCCCCACATCTCCTGCCCAGAGGGCCACCCACCACCTCCATGGCCCGCCACAGCAGATCGCCCAGGCGGCCCAGCAGCGTCATGGTGGCCACACCCTCTGTCTGTGCCCCGCAGCATCATCTGTACGTGATGGGGCGCGAGGGTGGAGTCTTGTCCCCGCTACCTGGCTGCCATGTCCTTGGCTGTGCTGCTCTGTACAGGCTGCACCCGGGGTGACTCTCCTCCGGGGGGGGCTGCTAGTGAGGAGAGGGGCATGGGGGGTGGCGGGGGTGGGGCGATGGCTTGCGTGCCCACAGAGAGGGCTCTGAGTGCCACCTCTGGCACCCATGCCATAGGTTCGCCACCACTGCTTTAGGATCCTCTCTAATAAATCAGAAGACCCCATTTTTTAAATCTAACTCTAGGTTTCTTTTTATGCCAACCAAGCTTCCATACCAGTGCTTTTAGATCATCAGATAGATCTCCCTTCATTCTTGTACATGTTATTTGAACTAAAGGAGACCATCTAATTGTCAATTTTCTAGAGAAACTGGCCCATTTATAATCATTAAGTTGTCGCCCTGGTGACACAGATCCCCGTATTTGCTCTAATATCTTTGTCTTCCATTCGATCTGGTCTTCTTCTTCCTCAGGTTTCATCTGGTTTAAGTAGTAAATCACTTCCAATTTTGTAGTTGTTGTTTGATAGTCTAACTCTAAGTTATCGATAGGCTGTACTTGTTGATCTTTAACGCCCTCCATCTTGGTATTACTTTCTTTTGCTTCTGATGTTTTTTGAATTGTAGGTTCTTTAGTTGCAATCAGGGTTTGATTGTCTAAAATTTCAATGCATTGTACCTGTTGATCTTTAAAGTCCTCTGTCTTGGTGTTAATTTCTTCTGCTTCTTTTGTTTTTTGAATTGTAAATTCCTTAGTTGCAATCAGGGTTTTCACTTTGTAGATTTAAGCTGGTGCCTTTGTCTTTCAGTCTAGATTTAATTATCTCAGTAGCTTCAAGAATTTTTTCAAGTATAAGTTTACAGTTAGCCGAAATTTGTTGCTGGTCCTCCATTCCTGGCATGGTTATAAATGGTCCTTTAGTGAAGGCTATTTATTAAGCAAGAGTCAGTAAGTATTCACCTCCACAGTAAAAAGCAGTTTTATCGCCCAGCTGTTCTCTCAGGTTTTAATCTCTTTTAGATAATACCAAGGAAAGATCTGGGCTATGAGCCGGCCTCTTTGTCAGGAATATTCATTTGCTGTACCAACCATCGCCACAAGATGTCCTCGATAGCATTTAAAGTCTTTTTCAAATCCCAGGCTAGATTTTTATCTAATTTAAGTTCTTTTTCATCTTTTTTACGAGTAGATAGAGTAGCACAGTGATGGCGAACCTTTTAGAGACCGAGTGCCCAAAGTGCAACCCAAAACCCACTTATGTATTGTCGGGTGCCGGGTGGACGTAGCCTATTGGGTGGGTGTATCCAATTGGGTGGGCATGGCCCATTGGGTGGGCGTGGCTGCGGTGGTAACTGTAGACTGATTGGGACTAAAAACTTCAATCAATCAATTCCAACTTTGCGAGATCTTTTTTTTCCCCGTGAGAAGTTGAAATTGATTGATTGATTGAACCGGGGTTTTTTTGCACATGGCGGTGGAGTCCTAAAGCGAAAACATTTTATAAAACCCAGCTGAAGGCCTAGGACTGGGGCGATGGCGCGTGTGCCCACAGAGAGGGCCCTGCGTGCCACCTGTGGCACGCGTGCCACAGGTTCGCCACCACGGGAGTAGCAGGTCCCCGTGAGAGTAGGAACTTTTTGTGTCCCAAAATATCAAAAAGAAGCAAATCCAATTATTTAGTTGTTCTTTTTAGGGCTTTATTTCCCCTAAGTAGTCAGACGCTGCCATTTTAGAGGGTAGGGGGAAGACGTCCCCTTCCCTCTCTCCTCAGAGGGGGAAGAAATTTCAAGAGGCTTTTTACAGGAAAATAGTTGGGATACAAAGAAGGTAAGATCTCACCCAATTCTTCCGTGGTGCTTTCAAAAGTGCTTGTTAGTGAATTTGGCCTCGGCTGGTAGCGGCTTAGTGATGGGCCATGTTAATAGCCGATCTTTTCCCCGTCAGTCTGAAGAGCTGCCCAGGATCAATTGGGAGGGCTGCTGCTGCCTTTCCGCAATCACTCGGAGGTCCTCTTCATGCTCGTCGCCCCTCCAGAGCAACTTTTGACCCTTTTCAGGGTCCCCTGGATGGAGAAAACCGGACGGCGGAGAGAGCAATTGCCTCGCACATCTGCCAGCGCCACGATTGCAAACCGGAAGCCATGCAGTCTCTTCTTAAAAACCTCCAGTGATAGAGTGCTCACGATTTCTGGAGGCAAGCTATTCCACTGGTTAATTGTCCTCACTGTCAGGAAGTTTCCCCTTAATTCCAGGTTGCTTCTCTCCTTGATCAGGTTCCAACCATTGTTTGTCATCCTTCTCTCTGGTACTCTGGTGAACAACGTGACCCCACTCTTCCTTGAGGCAGCCCCTCAGATACTAGAACACTGCTATCATGCCTCCCCTATTTCTTTTCTTTAGACTAGCCAAACCCAAGTCCCGCAGCCATTCTTCGTATGTTTTGGTCTCCAGGCCTTTGATCCTCTTAGTTGCTCTTCTCTGAATTTTTTCCAAACTCTCAACATCTCTTTTGTGATATGATGACCAAAATTGGCTGCAGTATTCCAGGTATGGCCTCACTAGGGTTTTATAAAGCGGTACTAATACTTCACGTGATCTTGATTCTATGCCTATGTTTATACAAGCCAGGATTGTATTAGCTTTTTTGGTTGCTGCTGCACACTGCTGGCTCATGTTCAAGTGATTGTCCACTAGGACTCCAAGGTCCCTCTCACAATTGCTCTTTTTAAGCCAGGCTCTCACCCAATCTGTACTTGTACTTTTGATTTTTTCTGCCTGAATGTAAAACTTTGCTTTTCTCCACATTTAGAATAAATGTAAGTAATAACCCTGAAGCAAATCAATAAGAAAAGAAAGTAAAAAATCAGTAATACTGCACCACACTCGGTATGCCAGACAATAAAACAGCTTTCTTCTTCAGAAGGAGCAGTGGTTGCTTTCCAACTTCTGTGGCCTGGTGGAAGGACCACGATTTGATGGCCTTCTGAAGGTGAAGAGGGATGGGGTCATTCTGTTGTCTGGGGCAAGCTATTGGGGGGGCGGGGTTCCTGAAAGGATTCCCTTCCAGAATCCCTGCGGATGGTAGTCCTTGACCGAAGGGGTGTGGAGAGAGCCCATCCTGCTGGATCTTATCAGGCCAGTGTTGGTGGGAGAAGGTTGTGCAGAGGGAAGCTTAGTTGTCAGGCAACACTGTCGTGCAACAGTCTGATTTTGTTTTTAAGCCAGAGAGCATTTAGCTGATGTAGTTTGGCAACTTTTCCCCCTCCAGCTCTATCTCCTATTCCAATTTCCTGGTTTGCCAGGGGTGAGAGAGGGATCTATGCCTCTCGGCTCAACTCTGATGATGGTTGACAAATCACTTTACGTAGTTGTTCTGCATTTCTTCCCTTGCAAAGCCAGTTCTTCAAGTCCCTGCAGGAATTATGCCCTCCTGGTTGTGTCTTTTTTTCCCCTTCTTACCACATTCATGGCTCATTTATGTTTTTTCCTCCTTTGGGGCTGCCCCATTATTGTTACTCAGTTGAACGACGAGGCAAGCCTTTTAACATTTTGTGGCTGCCTGTGTTTAGTTGGGCTCAGATGCTAAGCAGGTACAGGTTGGTTAGTTAGTTGGTTAGTTAGTTAGTTCAGGTTGGTTAGACAGGAAGAGACTAAATGTTGTCCTTGTCTTCCAGAGAGGAAAGGGAGAGGCCTCACCCTGACCCCTTTTCGGCTCAGGGTCTTCTGCACACGATTTGGATAGGAATGCATCAATTAGTTCACAAGAGCCAGAATGAGTTTGTCACGAACAAGTCTTGAAAGATTAACCTTGGGAATACCACGGACTTAATGTACCAGGAAAACATTCAACAAAGTTCTTCTTTAATAAAATGCTAATATTCAGGAGAGATGATGCTACTGTTAGATGGGCTCACTGTTGGTTGAATGGTGGTCATTAAAGGCTCTGGTTCAGCTTTAAAAGTAGGCTAGAGTGGCGGGCCAGAGGGCTGCATCTTAGGCCCCGTCCTTTCAACATGTTCTTTCATGCTCTTTCAGGCAGTCCTAACAAAGCAGAGTCCAGGTCACAGTAATTACTTGTTCTTTTGTCTGGGACATTGACCAGCCAGAGTGAGCGCAGAGATGGGTTTCCAGAGCATGAAGAAGCCAGGTCCCCTGAGAAGCAGGAAAGGAGGCTTGAGAGGAGATACGATGGCAGCCATCGAGGTCCTGAGGGCTTCTTGTAGAGAGGAGGGGGTGAATGTATTCTCCGTTGATTCTGTTGATCCAGAGGGCAGGGCCAGAACAGAGAGGCCGAATCTGCAGGGAAGGAGATTCGGGTGAGATGTTAGGAGAAATTTCCTGAGCTGCCAATCAGTAAAATAAGCTGCCATGTGAGGTATTGTGCTGTCTTCACCGGAGGTCTTCCGAAGCTTGATATCCATAATGCTTTCACAACTCCTGAGTTGAGCAAGAGGTTGGACTCTGTAACCTTTGAAGTCACTTCGAATGTTATCATTCTACTCGTTTGTGTCCTTAGGATGAAAAAGAGATCAGATCTTTGTGTGACCCGCCTTAGAATGCTTGAAAAGGGCTCTCTTCATCTTATCTTGGTTATCTTTCCTGAAGGCTAAGTTCTCTTTTTTCTCTCCCGATCATCCTTGTTTTTCTCCTCTGAAACCCTCTGAAGTTTCTCTGAACCTAAATAACAGTGGGATAACCTAAACTGGGCAGATAGGAATCTAATGAGATGGTGATGAATGAAACTTTTGCATTTGGGGAGTTACTTCAGCTTGTTCTCATTTATCATTCTAACGGCCTTTTCCTACACGCCAATTCCCTTTCCCCAGACCTGTACATTTGACTTCTTTTCCTAAATGAAACATTTTGTATTATTTCCATTAATCCCATTTCTGTTTGATGAGGAACCATTCCATAGTGTTAAAGCCAGCCATGGATCTCGGTCTGTTTATGACCTGGGGTAGAGCTTCCCATTTGACACCAGACAGATCCGTAGCTTTCGATTTTCCTTCTCCCCCACTTTTGAAGAGGAGAACAAAGTTTGCTGCTCTTTGATCCATTCTTTGTGATTTCTCAAAGGTGCTTCAGCAAGATTATTGACACATTCCTTTGCTATCTTGGAATGCAATGCATTTAACTCTGCCTCTTTAAACTCGAAGGAGAGTTTTATGTTCCTTGACCAAGCCTAAATCCCGTCCCTTCGTCCTGCTCTTTGCGGAAGAGATTGGCGGAACAGGTTTCCTCTTTCCTGGAAGCACCGGGGCTGAATCCGGCATGGAGGGATTCTGCCTTTTCTTTTAGCAGCAGATGCTATTGCTTGGACTTTGGCTTCATCTGGGGAAGCCCTGTAGCTGGGACCCCTTCCCCAGTTCAGCCCATTCCAGGCTCTCCCGCACCTGCTTTCCCTCTTGAGATGGTCCCTCTCGGTTGGACAGCCACAGAGCTGGGGATGACTTTCATTTTCCTCTCGCTGGTACCAATTGTGCCATTATGAACATTCCCCGTTTTGAGTTCCTTTTTCCAGTAGTTCTCCTGCCTTGGACCCCTACCAACCAAAACTTGGATTTTTTAAAAAAAATTCTGCTTTCTTCAGGTCTGGGGACTGTTCCTGCCATGTACGCGCAATCGGCCATGTCCCCATTTCAGGGATTCTGAGTGATTTGGGCAGGTGAACCCACAAGCTCTTACTGTGGAGTCCTTGGTGCTCTCTGAGGCGTCTGTGGACCCTCTCCGACTGTGGAAACCTTGCCGTCTTTCCTCTGGCAGTTTCATCTAGGACGGTAGAGTTCCTAAGTGGAGGCTCCTCCTCTTCAGATTCCCCGTCCCCACCTCTTAGTCACACCAAGGCCACTTGGGAGGTTGGCGGCTTTTCTTGCAATGGAAAGAAAAGTTGAGGGAGAATGTGGGCTTCCAGACGGACTGACTTCTTTGCCTTCCGCTCTCTGGGGGGGCTGGCAAGGTGGGGGCTCAGCAGTGGGAATGTTCCCCCTTATCACGAAGCTGGTACGGATTAGAAGGAGAAGGACAAGTCCTCTTGGGCCCGTTTCCCTTAAAGGCCAAGAATCATCACTTGCTCCAAAGTCCCCACCATGTCTACCGAGTCTTCCCCTCTGGCTTTATGAAAGGTAGCTTGATCCTTTTGTGTCTGTCTTCATCCTCGGGGGGGGGGGGGAGAAAGTTGTAAAACGAGGCAGAATTTTCCTGGAAAGGTTGGCTGAGCTGGACTCCCAACAAATGTGAGGAACCAAAATCTCCCACCATTTCAGCTCCAGGCCCCTTTGAGAACTGCTTTTGAAGTCATTATCCACCTCTTCTTGGTTGGGTGGGCCAACACAGGGCTGCTTCTTCCACCTAAGGTAACGCCTTAATTAAACCCGTGATCTGTTTAATCCACACAGTTTCCTCCCTTTATATTCCGCCAGTTCCTTTTGAACAAAACATATTTTTCAATTGCTGGTTTTGTTTATTTATTCAATTTCAATAGCTGCCCATCTTAGTCAATGACTCTGGGCGGCTTACAATTCAAAAAAACATATTAACAATTAAACACTAAAACATTTTAAAGCAATAAAAACATCCAAAAAATCAGGCAGAGCAGCCGAGATACTTGACCAGTTAGCAACAGCATTGCAGTCCTAACTATCAGAGTGGCTGCCCAGGTACGGGATGAGCCGCTGACACCCCCCCCCCCCGAGGTGAGATGGGCTCCCACCCTCCTGACCTTTCCGAAGAGCCTCAAGGCTTGGCTTTGCCAGATGCCTTGGGGACCCAATGGGGGAGCTTCACACTGCAGGGGGTTGATTAATTAAAATTCAACTCCCCCATCCCCCGGTGTGTCCGACCACCCTCTTTGCCATCTTGTGTCCATAATTTTAATCTCTTAAAATGTTTTTATCTGCTGTGTTTTTTGCAATTGACGATTTTAATTTCTTTCATTGTTTTTATGCTGTAACCTGCCCAGAGTCATTGGATACGAGATGGGCAGCAAATACATTTTATGAATGAATGAGCAAATGAGCAAATGAATGGACCCTTGGGCAGTTTCAGGGGAGCTTGGATAGTTTGGCAGAATTTTTGTGTGTGACGTGTTCCTAACTCTCCGCAAGGAGGCTACGTAACCAGCGTTGGGTCTGTTTGGAAAGGCGGAGCTAAGACAGAATGCATAGCTGCCCTCCCGGGTAGGCCTTTCTGCAGGCCTCGGGAGAAGGGCCCACGCTGGGCCCCTGCGGGACAGGCGCTTGCTGCTTGGAAGACCTTCTCCAGGGCGCCTTCTCCAGTCAGCACAGGTCCAGGAGCCAGTCCTTGTTTCAGTTATACTGCTGTCGTTGGAGATGGTGGCCTTCCTCCTTATCAGAAAAGTCTCTCTGTGGGAGAGACGTGGCCTGTGGCTTTGATCAAAAGATAAACTGATGACAAAAGGAATGAGCGATGTGGGCTGCATGTACATTTTTGACATTGAAATTGTGTAGGCTGTGTGGGTATGGTTCAGGCTGTTCAGGCTCCATAAAACATCTCCTGAAATAATCTAGAAACCCAGAAGAAGGGAATGCTGGAGCACCCCATCCTTTCCTCCCAAATATTCCTCCCGAGTGTAGCAGGGGACGCCAGTGGTCGCAAACAGCAGAGGTTGATCCCCCTCCTCTCCCTTTCTGCCCAATGTTGGCGGCCAGATCCTGCCGCTTGGCAGATAACCAAGGGCATCGCCCCCTTGGGGATCCAGAGCTGGTAACAGGAACGGGGCAGGGCCAGCCGAGAAGAGTGCCTGCTGCTGGAGCAGAGAATTTGGGAAGGCCGCCCTGGCCTCTGCTGCTCCCCTTCTTTTTCCTCCAGGAGAACATCCGGAAGATTTGGACAGCTTGCACCAAAGTGTTTCCTGTCTGTAAGTTTTGGCATTTAGGTGGCTGTTCTGAAGGCCTCTGGGGCATTCCAGCCTCTTGGCTGCCCGGGATTCAGAAGGGGCTGCTAGTGAGGGTCCAGGGGCTGGGCAGGCTTCGTCTGGTTTCCTCAATGCTTTCCGGTATAGCCTCTTTTACTCTTGCCTGCAGTTCTGTGGATTGGGCTTGGGGGGGGAAACAGAGGCAGCTTCCCCTTCCCCTCGGAGTCACGCAGGGCAGTGAGGCTGGCCACGGAGGCCTGTGGTGGAGCACAGAAGACATCTTGCGGGGACTCAGGTGGGATTGACAGGCGCATCTCTGGAAGCCTCTTTCCAGGGAAAGGTGAGCTCCCGGTCCCTGGGCCCTCGCTGGCATGAGCACCCTGGGTTACCTAAAACGCCCCCCCCCCTCAGGAACTGCAGGGCTTCACAGGCCGTGCCTTGAAAGACAGTCAGGGGCCAGGCCTGTGCCCAAGGATGCGTTCCTTCCCAACAGGAGGCTGCTGCTTCCAGGTCTTCACTGCAAGGAAGCCTCTGCTGGCCTCGCGTTTTGCCTTCTCTTGCTGTCCCTGCAGAAGGATGGGGTTGGGAAGGGCCCAAACAGCTGGCGGGGGAGGATCTATTGCAGTGGTTCTCAACCTGTGGGTCGGGACCCCATTTGGGGTCGATCGACCATTTCACGGGGGTCGCCAAGCAAGGCTGTCTGCCAATTTTTTTGTCCACCATTTTTTTTGTCCACCATTTTTTCCCCCTTTTCCGGCGGGTGCCTTACCTCCCTTGGGCTGGGCCAGCTGGTGGTCGGCCTGCTCCGTCTCTGCCGCTTGCCAGCTACGCCTCGGCCGGCGCAGGGGGCAGAACCACGCATGCGCGGCGCTCCCGGGCAGGGAAAGTCCCCGTCTTACGACCGGTTGGCTAGTCCTTGACTTATGACCGGTTTAGTCCTCGACTTACGACCGGTTTAGTCCTCGACTTACGACTGGTTGGGGTCGCGGCATTAAAAAGGTTGAGAACCACTGATCTATTGTCTCAGAATCAGCGGTGCCCCACATGCCACAAGAGGGCAGTAGAGAGCCAGACTAGAGTCCTGATGTAGAAATGGCTTCTGAAGCCTGTACCTGGGCAGGAATAAAGGTTTTGAATTTACCGCAGTATTATTTCTTCCACGTTTGTAGGGAATAAGATGGTTTTCTTCCTGGCCAGGCATAGCAGGGAATTTAAAAGTCAGAAAACGTTGAAGAGGTCTTTGATCAAGCCATGCTTGATGTCACACCATTGTCTTTCTGGCTTCCTCCAAAACCTATTATTTTCTTCTTTCAAAGGTATTTTCATTTGGAGCAAGTTCATAAAGGAAGTTCTAGCTTCCCTGAGGCAAAGCTTTTCTTGCACAATATTTATAGGGTTCTGGGTTGACATCAAAAATTGTCAAGTACAAATCTTTGGCAGATTGTGGGAATGCTACAGCCATAATATATTTTGTCTTCAAAATAGTATTTGACAAAGCAGATCGCTGGCTAAAAGGTTATACCCTCCCAGTACTACCCTAATCTGAACCCCAATTTTAATTTCCATTTATCTTGGGGTTTTCAGTTTTTAATCAAAAAGAACAAATCCTGAAAAGAAAGATAATTGTACAGAAAAGTTTCATTAAAGGATTACCATCTTTCTCAAAATCTCAAAGCTAAAGCATACCTGCTGCACACTGCTGGCTCATGGTCAAATGATCGTCCACTAGGACTCCAAGGTCCCTCTCACAGTTACTGTTTTTAAGCCAGGTCTCGCCCAATCTGAATTTGTGCCTTTGTGCCTAGATAGATATGATTGATTGGTTCTGCGCCATTGAGTTGTTATGGAATCTTAGCAGCCACATGGGTAGATTTTCCCCACTGTATCTGTGCCCAGCCTGGCCTTTTAGGTCTTCCGTGGCCACCGTACTGAGTCTGTCCATCCTGCAGCTGGTCATTCTTTTCTTCCTCCCATCTTCTGGAGAGGCACCTGGGCCTTCTCCAGAGAGCTGGGTCATCACATAGGGCAGACATATCAAACACAAGGTCTATGGGCTGGATTTGGCCCGCAGGGCTGCCCCAGAGAAGGCAAGGGACCGGCCCCTGCCGCCCAAGCACAGTTGGCCCCCCTGGAGCTCATGGAGGGCGTGAGAGGACTGGCAGGGGAGCTTCCACCCCCTTTGGCTTCTGGTGGGGCGTGGAGGAGAACCCCACATCAGCCAACATCTGTCTGCAGAATTGCTTTCTCGAGAAGGAAGGGCAGCCTTTGCTTTGGCTTTCAAACAGGGCAAGTTGGGCTTAGAAACAGGTCCTTCCCTTGCAGGCGCCCTCAGGTTATAGCTGAGAAGGAGCAGCCTTGGTTGTGCCCCCTGGGAGATGACACTCCTTGGCCTGGTTCCTGGCAGAGAACGGTTGCGGCAGCCTCGGGTGAAAAGGAAAGGCCCTGCAAACCGGGCAGGAAGAGAGACTGGAAGCCCACAAGTCCTTCAGGAAGGTGTTTCCCTTCAGCACCTGGGGAGGGTTTGCTCTTCAACAGAGGAAGGAGCAGCTCAGCAACCAGCAGGACTTGGTGAGGGTGAGGGTGTAGCCCCCCCCATGCACATTGGCTTGGAAGGGGGGGGGCAAACAGAGGAGATCCCTTCCTGGAGATCCTGCCAGGGACAGAAACGCTGTTATCCAAACTCTCCTTCGATCTGGCCCAGCACAGCCTCTCTGAGTCAGGATGTGGCCAAAGTCCCTTGTTTCCAACCTGCCCATTCTGCCCCCCTGCAGTTTCCTGGGTCTTTACCCAGCGTTATCTCTAGCCTGAGGGTTTTTTTTTTTTGCAGAAGCAGCCTCTCTGCCCCAGGTCAGTGGGCCTCGGGGTGAGCCTGCTAAGCCTTTGATGGCTGAAATGCTGCTGGGGTCGGCCTTGAACCTCCCTGTTGAAAGGCTCAATTGCAGCTGGACTCTCACCCTGCAAACACTGGTGGATCATTAAGCCAAAGCTGGTAGAAAGGAAAAGGGAAACCTTATCCCCTCCCCCCCCCCGCCTGCATTCCTGATTTGTGAAGAGCAGGGATTAACCAGGTGAGGCAATTGGCCTGCCCCGAGGATGAAAGCCGCTTCCGGGAAAGTCCGAAGGAAGGTCGGGTGGCTCTTGTCTCTCCATCCTTTCAGTTGTTTTTCCTGCTGAAGCTGCATCCAGCAAACACAGCCGTGTCACTCTTTGCCATTTGTTTATTCTTAGAAAAATCCTGCAGCCGGCTTCCTAGGTAGATTGTGCAAAGCATTTGGTACAATTCTTAGCAGCAAAGTCATCAATAAAAAAATTGCTGTGTTTCCTCAAGTGAGCTATTACTGCATTTTCTTTGCTTCCTCCTCGGCCAGCCAGGGTCTCCGGTTGCAGCTGGGAGGGAGGAGGGTAGGAGTTTATTACCCACACAGACACACACACCATGTGGGGCACTGGTCCTTTCCTCCATTATCCTCTGGAGTGGGGGAGGGCCCCCAGGTGGAGCAATTAAGGAAAAATATACGGTCCTTCCTCAACTAATCCTCCCAAGAAAGCAGAACTCTTGAAATAGGCATTGTCCCTAAATGAACTTTTATTGAGAGGCAGTGATAGCAAGAAAGCAAAGCAAGAGCTAATGTTTTCCCGTATGAAACGTTGCATTAAAGCATCCCATTGAAACCCCATCCCAATGGCCAAATGTTTGACTTCATCCAATTCCTAGGTGCGAAATTGGTATGGGAACCAAGGTGATAAGCACAGTCCTCCAAGTTTTGTTTCTTCACATCCTCCTCCCATCGGAGCGGAGTGGAGATAAAGCAGATGACCCATGGCACATTCCTTCTTCCGTTCACATCTGGATGCATCAAAGGAGTAAAGGACAAAGTGGAGGAAATTCTGCTCTCCCCCCTCTCATCAGAACAGCAGATCCACCCCCCTCCCAGCAGAATGCAGACCCGAAAGTAAAATAACATCTTCCTCCCTCCCAGCAGAATGGCAGACCGAAAGCATCCCAAAAGATATAGAGTCCGAGGGTCTGACATGGCGACCCCCTAGAAGAAGGAAGATCTACCTGCAGGAGAGGGAAAACAATAAAACGGAGAAAGGAGAAAAGGTTATTAACAAGGCTTATCAGGATAGTGTGCATGGAAGCATTTCAGTAACCTAGGGGCCCTGACGTGTCGCTTATGCTCCCATTCATTTTGAGAGGCCGGTCGGTCTTTCCAAGCCACCAAATATTGGACAGCCCTATGGTGCTTCCGAGAATCTTAAGATTTTTTTGATTTCAAAGTGCAGTTCTCCCTCAACCATAATAGATTGAGGTGTGGGGGTTGCTTTTGGCCTAAGGGCGATATTATCTCTGGTTTTAGGAGGCTACAATGGAACACTGGGTGCACTTGCCTTAAAGTCTTTGGGAGTTCCAGCTCTACCATGACTGGATTTATGATGTGTTTGATTGGAAAGGGACCTACAAACTTGGGCCCTAATTTCTTTGACGGTTGTAGTGATTGTAAAAACCTAGTGGATAGGTAAACCCTGTCCCCAACACGGAAGGATTTGAATTCTATTCTTTTCTTATCTGCTTGGGCTTTGTAGGCATCCCTGGCTTCATCTAGAGCTTTTCTGACTATTGGCCAGGTGTTTTGTAATTGAGTCATCTTAACGGAAGGGATGGTGGGTTCACTGTCTGGCATTGGTTTGAATATCTGTCCAGTGGCTACATGGAAGGGGGTGTATTCTGTGCTGGAGTGAATAGCATTGTTATATGCTACTTCAGCAAATGGCAGGAGATCAGTCCAATTGTTCTGTTGATAGTTGATGAAGCAACTAAGGTAGTGCTCCAAAACTGATTCGTTTGTTCTGTCCCCCCATTAGTTTGAGGATGATGACTAGAACTCAAGCCCTGTTCTGTGCCCAATAGGTCCCAAAAGGCCCTCCAGAACTTTGAGGTAAATTGGACACCCCTGTCTGAAATTATAAGTTGGGGGGCTCCATACAATCGGTAGATATGTTGGAGCAACATTTTAGCTAAGGTTTTGGAAGTTGGGATCTTCTGGCATGGGATGGACCTATTTTGAAAACAAGTCAGTCACAACCCAAATAACTGTATTTCCTGCACTGTGCAGCAGTTCCTCAATAAAGTCCATAGAGATCTCTCTCCAGGATGCTGAAGGGCTCGCTACTGGCTGCAAAAGGCCAGGCGTTTTTCCTTGCCTGCGTTTCACTACAGTGCAGGTAGGCAGCTGGCCACATAATTTTCAATGTCTTTTTTCAATGATGGCCACCAGAATTGTCTTTTCACCAGGTGCAGAGTCTTTACAAATCTAAAATGCCCTGCCAGCTTTGAATCATGGGAGACTTGCATAGTTTTCAGCCTCTGATGGTGGGAGCATACAGTTTTCCACCCACCCAGGCTAGTCCATCTTGCATCGAGCAAAGATGTTTGTGTTTTAAAAACCACTCATCTCCTTCTAGTGCTTGTTTGAACACTATTGAGGCAGCACAGTCCAGTGGTGTGGGGTTTATTCCCTGTAACCTGGTAACCACCAGGGCTGCTAATTGCTGGGTTGGCAATAGAGGCTTGATTGCATCCACTTTGGTGCTGTTATTTTGTGGCATTCTGGACAGAGCGTCAGCTAGGAAATTCTTCCCCCCTGGCAAGTAGTGGACAGTAAAATTGAAATGGTGGAAGTGCTGAGCCCATCATGCTTGCTTGGAGGACAACTTCCTAGGTGTCTTACGGGCTTCTACATTTTTATGATCAGACCATACTTGGAAAGAGGTTTTGCTCCCTTCCGGGAAATGTCTCCAGGTGAGGAGAGCCCAGCGTACTGCATAAGCTTCCTTCTCCCAGCCTGCCCAGCGTTGTTCGGTCTCCAACAATTTTTTGGAGGTGTAGGTGCAGGGCTGTAATTGTCCCCGCTCGTTCTCTTGGAGTAAAACTGCTCCCACAGCCACATCACTGGCGTCAGCTTGGATCACAAATGGCCCCTCTGGGTCTGAGTGTTTCCAAATTGGCTCTGCTGACAAAAGCCTCTTCTAATTTTCAAATGCCGCTTGGTATTCCATAGTCCATTTCAGGGGTTGGCTGGGTTTCGGCTTGTCAACCCCCTTGGTTTTTAACAGGTTTGTGATAGGCAATCTGGGTGAAAGAGGGGATGAACTGTCCATAGAAATTCACAAAACCTAAAAAGCTTTGTAACTGCTTTCTGCTGCGGGTGGCCGCCCATTCTAGGGCGGCACGTACTTTTTCCATGTCCATCTCCACCCCATCATGTGAGATCTGGTAGCCCAGATAGTCGATTTTCTTTTTGTGGAATTCACACTTCGACAGCTTTGCGTAAAGCTTAGCTAGCTGCTCAGAGTTTATTTAGGACTGCTCTGACCAATTTCACATGTTCCGCTTTCGTTTCGGTGTAAATTAATATATCTTCCACATACACCAGAACTCCCTTATATAGGTGCTCAGCTGCATGAAACCAAAAAGGAGCACTTTAAATTGGAAGCAGCCGAGGGGCAGTTAAAAGCGGTTTTCTACTCATCCCCTTCCTTAGTCCTCACTCTATAATACACCTCTCGCAGGTCTAGTTTGCAAAAAAATTTTCCCTTTCTATATGTGGGCCAGCATATCCTTCATGAGGGGCAGGGAGTACACATTTTCCACGCCACGGCGTTCAAACCTCTATAGTCTATGCAGAGACGAATAGACTAGACTAGACTAGTTTTGATGTGAACAGTACAGCGTGTGATTCACATTTTCTTGTGCCTGGATAGATTTGTAAACATGGATCTTTCCACTGGTGATATGATCTTAATGTCAGCTGCTCAAGGCAACTTGAGGAATTTCATTGGCAAATGTAGTATTTGTTGTAAAAAGAGCAGAGTGTTACATAACATGAATGAATACGAGCTGGTCATTTGGGGTAAGAAAGGACTCGTATAAATCTTGCACAATCAGGAGATGCAGTGGAGTGAGAAAATGCTGTTGCTCCCTGGGAGTGACCGGTCTTCTTCTTCCTTTTCGCCCGGAGGTACCCTGCAGTCCCCGAGCCCTTGAATTGACCCAGGCTTCTTTTGAAACATCAGTTCTGCAGTTCTGGAAGAACTGCCTGTCTCTGCTCTGCCAGGCTGACTTGTGCGCACTGGCTTCATCTGTCCTCTTAAGAATAACATTGGCGTTCTTTATTACAGTATTTTGGGGATGTCTATAGAAGGTGCTCAGATAATTCAATAATCGAGCTAAATGAGTTGGAGGATCACAGCAACAGAATGCCAGGCGTACGGCTCCCTCCTCCTGTTTTGTAGCTGATAGTATTTTTATGCCCCTGGCCCCACCCTCTGCTTTTGGAAAACGTTTTATTTATTGTGCACTTAAGATATTGTTAACCTTGCATGGAGGATTGTAGTTCAAGCTCTGTGCCAAGGAAAGGCAGATTCTCTGTCACGAAATAAATTATCCAAATAGTGCTAATTTGCATACTTTCTCTATTGCATAGTTTAGCAATAGCACTAGCCCTTAGACTTATATACCGCTTCATAGTGCTTTACAGCCCTCTCTAAGCAGTTTACAGAGTCAGCATATTGACCCCCAAAAATCTGGCTCCTCTTTTTACTGAACCTGGAAAGATGGAAGGATGAGTCAACCTCGAGCCAGTCAGGATTGAACTCCAGACTATGGGCAGAGTCAGCCTGCAACACTTCGTTCTGATCACTTGCAACATCGGGGGACCCTGCCTAGCGTTCTGGCCTGAGACAGTTGGCTGAGTGGGACCTGGTCTTAAAAATTATCTTCAGCTGTTTATCTGCTCCAGACTGGTCTACTTTATCTGGCATTTTCCTCAATGTTGTTGGACTCTCTACTAGACTACAGTCCCACACATTTGTCCAGGAGGGAAGGTTAACTTGAAAATTTGATTTTCATTTTATTTTTTTGCCATCTCAACGTCTCCAGGCAACCTGTTTGCCACCAGCATTGCAGGAGCCCATCCAAGCAAAAGAAGCAGCATGTGGTGCCCTTCAGTCGCCAGAATCTAAAGCAGAGAGGCTGGCAGACAGACGGTCTATGATTGAAAATCTCTCTTCTTGGGTTTGAATTCAGCAGTTTGCATTCAGATAACATTTCCATGTTGTGGAGCCCCAGCAAAGGGGAACGTTATTTTTTTTTTTAAAAAAAAAGGGGGGGGGAGGGGGGTTCCTCTTAAGTGGAAGCAAAGAAGAGCTCTTAATGTTAGAAACCGTTCATTGGGCAAGGAATATCCTCCAGTCATGTTGATTGGCCGGGGCAGTTTCTGCTTTTCCAGGCAATTCAAGAAGATACCGGAACCCAGCCTGAAGGTGTTGGCTGTGCTGCTGTGATGGTGCCGCATGAGAGTTGCAAAGAAGAGCCTCACGGATGCACGTCCTCTTCAATCTATGCTGTTTTCCATTTCAAAACCTCTCAATATTGTGCAAAAAAAATGAAAAAATCTGGGGAAAGGTCCAGAAACTGCAGAAGTTCTGGAGAGATAATTTCTCGAGATAATATCTGCAATCTTTCTCATAATTTGCTCCTATTATTCCTAACAAAAATAATTCTGGTTTAAAGTCTATTTGTTTTTTAGTCATTTTCTCTAACCATAAATGTATTTTAACCCAAAATCTTTTTGATTTAGGGCATGTCCACCAGATAATGATAATAAGTACCTGGTCTTCGTTTGCATTTCCAACAGTTGTTTGAAGTATTTTTAAACATTTTTCCTAATCTCACTGGTGTTATGTGCCATCTCTAAAACATTTTATATAAGTTTTCCTTATATGCCACTGCTTTAGTTAATTTAATATTTCTTTCACATAACGTTTGCCAGTTTTCTAATTCTATATTATATCCAAAGTTCTTTGCCCATGTTATTGTTTTTTTTACTTGTTCTTCTTCCATCTTTAAGTTTAACAGAAATCTAGAGTTTCTTAATCAACTTTTCATCTGTTTTTAGCAGTAACTGGTCAAATTCTGTCTGTTCTTTATAAAATACCATTGTTTTCACATCTTTTTCACATCTCGTTTGAATTTGCAGATATGGCCACCATGCTAGATCAATACCTTGTTCTTGTAAATCTTGTCTGTCTTTCAATTTTCCTTCATTGTCCAAAATATCTTTATAAGTCACAAGCGAGTATTCAGTCTCGGTTGCTTTCGAAGAATCCTCCTCCGGTTGGTTCACTTCTGATCATTTGGGGTCTCCACTAGGTAGGGTCCACTCAGATGACCAGATGAGTTCCTTTGTTTTTGGTCTCGCCCCCGCTGTTGAAGCATCTGAGGCGCAATGGCCTGCACTCCATCCGCCAATGTAACAGCTGTGGCTGCTGTTTCTCCTTCTTCTCCATATTGGGATCTTCCCTGAGTCTTTGTCAGCCTCCCTCCTGCTTTGGGTAGGTGACTGGAGCTCAGGACCTCTTAATTTTAAAGAAAAAGAGGTGATTCTTGGGTTAATGTCGTGGTTCTGATAGATGAAACCGGTAAAAGAACTTCAAGGCAAGAATTCTTCCTTAAAGAACATTTTATTAGGAAGCAAAGTATCCGCACTTACATAGTTGAACCCCAAGAATGAGATTCCCTCCCCCCAGATACAAAGTAACAAACTGCAATTCCCACCCCACAAAAGCTGTCATAAATCACATTCCCCAATTTGAGTTCCCACACTTCCGCATTGTTATGGCTAGCTAAACCCTCGGGCATTTACCCCATCCCCCCTTCTACCTCTGAACTCTAAAACAGTGGTTCTCAACCTTTTTAATGCCGCGACCCCAACCGGTCGTAAGTCGAGGACTAAACCGGTCGTAAGTCTAGGACTAAACCGGTCGTAAGTCGTGGACTAACCCGGTCGTAAGTCGAGGACTACCCAACCGGTCGTAAGTCGAGGACTTTCCCTGCCTGGGAGCGCCGCGCATGCATGGTTCCGCCCCCTGTGCTGGCCCAGGCGTAGCTGGCAAGCGGCAGAGACGGAGCAGGCCGACCACCAGCTGGCCCAGCCCAAGGGAGGTAAGGCACCCGCCGGAAAAGGGGGGAAAAAAATGGCGGACAAAAAAAATGGCGGACAAAAAAAATGGCGGACAAAAAAATTGGTGGACAGCCTTGCTTGGTGACCCCCATGAAATGGTCGATCGACCCCAAATGGGGTCCCGACCCACAGGTTGAGAACCACTGCTCTAAAAGAATAGAAAAGGCACGTTAAAAGCAAAAGTAAAAATGGCTGCTGGTTCTCAGTTGTCAGAGCATCGACATCCATTGTCACAGCGTTGACACTAGAAACATGATTTTTTGTGTTTTATATAGTATGTTTGTTGAGGGTGAAGGTTTTTTCTCTGAGCTTGTAGGTTGGTTTCCAAACATTTCATTACCAGGCTAGGTAGCGGAGTTTAGGGCATGTCAGTGTCCGTGTTCTTCCCTTCATAAGGGCTTCAGGTGTGGGTGTGTCAAGTGAGGGTCTTGTGTTGGGGAGGTTACATCAGACCAGGGTCATTGGAATGCGAACTGGTGGGGGGGGCTTGCGTGGGTTGGTTGAGGGTTGGTGCCGCCTCTGGTTGATCTGGATTCTGAGAGGTTCGTAGGCTGGTTGTGGGTCGATGTGTCTGTTGATGGAAGTGCTTGTGGAGGACCAGGCTTCGATAAGCTCATGAGCGTGGTGGGTGGTAGCGTGGCTGATGCTTTTTGTGTTGCTCCAATCGAACTGCTGCTGTTTGATGTTGGTGTGGGTAGAGATTAAGGATTTGGGGTTGTGGTGTTTGACTGCCAGCCAGTGTTCATGGATCCTGGTTTTTAATTCAGATGATGTTTGTCCCACATAGAATTGGTTGTGATTCTAATCCTCCCTTTGCCTTTGAACTATGTGATGTATATTCTACTCCAGCGTTCTTTAATTGACTGATTCTGTGGCATTGGATCCATTGTTGACTCTTAGGTGAATGTAGTTTTTCTCCAGGAGGGTCTGTACCCAACCAGACCCTTCAGCCACTGTAATTGAGTCCATCCAGCTTGCTGCTGATTGTCCTCTCCTTGTGCCATTTCCAGCATAGATACACTTTCAAGAGAGCTACTAGGTCTTCGCATAATGCGCTGGAGGAGGGTAATCTGAGCCTGCTCATTCTTACCTCAAATGAGAACTCTGGGTTGATTTGTTCAATGATCCATTTGTATTCTTGATATTCTCAGGAGTCTTCTCCAACACCAACGTTGAAAAGCATCCGTAGTCTTTTCCATTAGACATTCATGCTCAGACCTGCTAGTCTTATCAGTTAGACAGGACTTCTGGTGGGCTCTGGGTTATGGTTGCTGGGAATTGGGCCGGGAAGCCATTGTGGGGCTGCTCTGGAAGCCATTGTGGGGCTGGCTGCAGAGCTCCTGGTTTATGTCTTTGGCAAGAATCCTTAGGGATCCTTAAGTCTGGGGTTCTTTGGTTTTTTTTAATCTGCCCCTGCTGGCTGCTCTGTCATTCAGATCTGGAGGGAGCCTTCCGGGTGCCCTGCCAGGTTATGGAGCCTCACTCACTCTGCTGGCCCTGCCCACCTGGTGGTCTTGGAGACCCGGCATTTTCGCTGCCAAACTGGTGGTTATTATTAGGATTAAAATATTATTTTCTACTGTAATTTCATTATGAAATTGTGACTTCTAATTTTGCAAGCCACCTTGGATAAATGTACACATTAGAGAAGAAGTATGTTTAACTAAAATTAATGCAATGAATAAAGCCTTTTATAGCAAATAGCGTGATGGAAGGAAGGCCTGGTGAAACCCTAGGAGAGGGGGGCTGATCCTGGTTCTCTAGGCAGGGACATTCCAGTCCTGACGGCATCCATCCAAGGCAAAGATTAACTATACGAGACTTGGGGGGTTTCTTCCCTGGGACACCCGTTCCCCCCCCCCCAGTTCTTTTTCAGCGAATGGGGCCCAGACTCTTTCAGACTTTTAGGGAATTGCCAATGCTTTCGGTTAACACTTTGCAAGCCCCTTCCCTTCCTTTTACCAGTGCATTGTACACTGCTTTGAAATGTTCAGATGGTTTCTATACAAGGCAGGTTGCAGGACAGACATACTGTATGAAAGCAGTTGAAGCAGCTCAGGTGTTTGTGCATGAGTGTGTTTGTGCACCCATTTGCAGGCAACGCCTTCTGCCCACACAAACATACAGACTCAGCTTTTGAAAGCGCTCTGTGCATGTTGCAAGGATGTGGCTGCTTTGTTTGTGCTAGTGTGCTGTGCATAGCAGTTGTTTTGAATGCTTTCCACAGCCCTATTGCAGTGGTCCAGCTCAAGCAAGGAGCAACTGGCCGGGTCTACTGGACGGTCATTTTCTTCACCGGCCAGGATTGGCATCCTGGAGCTTTTCTAGCCAGTACAAAGATCCTTTCAATAGAAGGTGAGCCTTCTTCCTAGAAAGCAGCCACAGCGCCGGTCTCCACTCACAACAAGAAGGCCAGGAGGTGAGCCCCCCCCCTGTCACTGGCCCCTCCGGCAGCTGCTGTGGAGTTGCCTGATGCCAGCATGCCTCGTTTGTGGTCAGCTGGAAACTCGGGATGTGCACAAGCAAATGCAGGTTTATACCTTTTACTTTTCTTGACTTTCAGTACTGAAAGCTTCCCTCCCTTGTGCCCCCCACACAGCCCCCACCGACTCACAGTGGGCTGCTCAAACAGGCTTTGCCCATCCCAGATGGGGCCTCCCTGGGTGCATTGGCCTCAAAGCGCTGCAAGTCCCACCTGCTTTTAGCACTTTCTGGAAGTCTCTTTCGTGCCTCTGGGTGCTTCTCCACCTGAGTCCCATCCCCTCATGCAGCTCTGTTCGAAAGGCCTCTTGTTACACATGTTTAGAAGTCTGCTTTCTGGTCATTTCCCCCCTCCCCCAGTTGCAGAGGCTGGCCTCTTCCGGAACAGCAATGGGTCAGCTTTTAGGGTCTGCTTTGGGGCGGTGGGGGTTCGTGGAGGTTTCCTTCACCGAGATGCATGGCACAAAATGTCTTCCCTTTTGCAACACGACAGCGAGGCACTCCAAAAATCACACGACGCTGTTCAACCTCAGCAACTCCTAAGATCTGTGGACTCCAACTCTCAGAATGCCCCACTCGGCACTGCAAGCAGTGGTGGGATTCAGCCGGTTCGCACCACTCCGGCAGAACCGGTAGCTAATTTTTTTGTTGGCCAGGCCCAGAATGGACTTCTGGAAGCAGCATCCACACAGAGAACCCGGTTGTTCACCTATTTGAATCCCACCACTGACTGCAAGCCATGAGATGAGCTAACTTAGATATCCCGGTAGATGGTTAATGCGGTGGTAATGCTGGCTGGGATCAGCTCAGGAGGCCCCGCTTGTGATCCTGCCCTCCCAGTACCAGTAGATCCATCCTGGGTGCTGGCAAGCACTGGGTTCCTGCGCCTGCAGGAGGTGCTTTGTGGCTGGCCGGGCGTGTCTTGAGAGAGCCCGTCAGAGGCCGTCTTCCAAGGCCATTGGATGGTTCTTTCTGGACAAACGGAGCCGAAGGGCCCTGCGATCGTCAACTGGAGCTGCCGTGCAGGATACCCTGGATCTCCCCCATGTGCCAGAGGGAAACTGCCGGAGGTGCAGGTCTGGCAGCTGGTTTCAGATGCTGGGAGGCCTCCACTACTGCTTGGGATCTAGCTGGCCAGAGGGGTGTGAGCATGGCTGCTGCTCTGCTGGGAAACTGAGCTGGTTCAGACTTGCACTGGTCCTCCTTTTCTGACATCGCTGCCGGCAGCCCCTTTCAATTAACACAGTTGCGCAGCTGCTCCATGGACCACTCCCCCCAGAGAGCTTTAAAAAAAAAATCTTGCTGAGCTTCAGCAGTTTGTTCTCTCAGCCTTTCCAGGGTTTTGTAGACTTAAAAAGCTGAGCCAACGTCAGAGCAGAGTGTGGAGGGCTTGGTCAGTCTCGGGGGTGAAAGGCTGTTTGGCAAAGAGGGGCAGTGGAGGAGTCGCCCCTCTCCCCTGCTGTGTCTTGCCCAAGATGCCTGGCGTGCCCCATCTGGCCCTGGGGAAGTCGCTGTGTTAAGGTAGGCTGTACAACCGTCAGTCAGGGAGTGAGGAGATCTGATGGCTCTGCGTCATCAGTCCGCCTCATTTTTTTTCTCCTCTCAGATAGCTCAAGGTGGGCACCCCCTCCCCCAAAGTCTTGTGCCCCAAATTCAGTCCTTCTCTTGAATGTGCTCCTGGTGCTCAGCTGCAGCTGGATTGAGCTCTTCCTGTCCGGGCACTGAGCCTTCCTCCTCCTCCTCCTCCTCCTCCTCCTCGATGGGGGGCTTTGGGTGGGAAAGCAGGGCATTATTTCATGAAAGCTAGAGGGACTCGCCACCCCAGTGGATCCCCAGGAGGAGCAGGCTAAGATTTGGGGGCTGCTTCATCTGATCCTTTAATGAGTGCTAAATGTGTTCTGGAGCCTCCCACTGAGCTAACCATTAAAGACATGGAGTCCCCTGATTTGGGGTTCTGGGTCTGGGGTTCTGGGACTGCACATACCTCATCTGAGTCTTCCTCTATGGACCATCGGCTCCTTTACTCCTTGGCTGATTGATTTTCCCGTCTTTCCTTCAGGAGCCCAAGGTAGCATTGTTGTGGCTCCGTCCTGTGGGTCCCTCTCATCGGAGGAGGAAGGCTCTGAACATGAAGGAGAGGAGATGGCCAGGCCTCCCTCTCCAGGACCTTCCCCTCTGGTGCAGCCTTCGGTGCCTTCCGACGGAGAGGAGATTGGCCAGGAGCCAGGTGCTTCTGGGATTGGCCAGGAGCCAGGTGCTTCTGGGATTGGCCAGGAGCCAGGTGTATCGGACTCCGAGGAGGATACGTCTTGGCTGGATCCACGCCAGCGTCGGAGGGACAAGCGTGCGCAGCAGCTAAAACGCCATGCCAGAGATTTCAGCTGAGTCACTGGGCCACACCCCACAGGCTATATAAGCAAGGGGTGTGCCATTTGAAACTCTTGTGACGAACAATTTTGCTGAATCTTATGTTGCAGCACTCCGGCAATTATCCTGGACTTGTGTTTGTATCGTGTTATCAGTAAAGGTCTTGGCAGGCAGCCACGGAGTTGCTGCCAAGTGTTTATCTGTATTTGGCAGTGCTGAGCAGTCTTTTAGCCCTCGGCTGACTGGTTGGGGGGTGTGAGTCGGACGGGGGACAGAACAAGCATACATGTCTTGGTTCCGATAGATGAAACCCATCAAAAGAACTTCAAGGCAAAATTCTTCCTGAAAGAACATTTTATTCAGGAAACAAAGTATTGGCACTACATAGTTGAACCCCAAAACTAAATTCCCTTCCCCCAGATATAAAGTAACAGTGCAGAACAAAGTGCAGTTCCCACCTCAATAAGCTGTCATAAATCACATTCTCCAATTAGCCTAAAACTCGGGCTTTCTCCCCAGCTCCTCAGCCCGCCAAACCGTTATCAGCTCGTCCTTGGGTTTCCACAAAGCAGAGCTGCTATTATGGCTAGCTGAGCTCAAACTTTCATCCCCCCCCCCCCACTTCTGCACCTGATTTCTAAACACCAGAAGAAGCATGTTAAAAGCAAAGAGAAAATGGCTGCAATTTTCATCAGTTGTCAGAGCAAGAACATCCAATGTTTACAGCGTTGACATCCATAGTGCTCTCTAGTCCTGTTTTCCCCCATGTCAGTCCTGGGTAATAGATTTGGCTGAGGAGAAATGACTGGGGGAGCTTCCATAGGAGAGGAGAGTCTGGAACCTTCACGCGCCATCACCCTGGCTCCTGAGCACGAAAGGCACTGGGAGACTTTTCAGAGTTGGCTTAGGTTAGGACACAAGAGGGCAGACAGGGCTGCACATTACAAGGACCTTAAACCAGTGGTTCTCAACCTTTTTAATGCCGCGACCCCAACCGGTCGTAAGTCGAGGACTAAACCGGTCGTAAGTCGAGGACTAAACCAGTCGTAAGTCGAGGACTACCCAACCGGTCGTAAGTCGAGGACTTTCCCTGCCCGGGAGCGCCGTGCATGTGTGGTTCCGCTCCCTGCGCCAGCCGAGGCATAGCTGGCAAGCGGCAGAGACGGAGCAGGCCAACCACCAGCTGGCCCAGCCCAAGGGAGGTAAGGCACCTGCCGGAAAAGGGGAAAAAATATGGTGGACAAGACAAAAAAAATGGCGGACAGCCTTGCTTGGCGACCCCCGTGAAATGGTCAATCGACCCCAAATGGGGTCCTGACCCACAGGTTGAGAACCACTGCCTTACACGCTGTCCGGAGGAGTCTCCATTAAAGGGACAGGTATGGGGTGCTTATCTTGAATCCCCCAAAGCTTGGAGGGTGACAGATCCTCCCTCCCTCCGCCATGCAGATGTAGGTTGGATGAGTAGGAGTTGCTTACCCATCTCCCCTGACAGCTTGGTTCCCCATTCCTTCTCCAGCTTTCCCTTTTGACTGGCTGATGCTGGACCGCCTCTTGCAGGAATCAGCGTCTATTTATCTATTGGGCAACAGCTTCCAAAGTTCAGGCACTTCTCCAGCCCTTCTGACAAGTGGAGGGACAGCCCTGCTCTGAAAGGACTGGGAGGCTGAAGCCGAAAGGCAGATTTTCCCGGAGCCACTGCTCATCCTGCACAGCATCTCAGGGTACGTTAAACTTGGGCTGCTTTATCCCAGAGGTGCTGTTCAAAAGGCAACTGGGCTTTCTTGGCTTTTTCCTTGAAAATGTTTTGCTTCTCATCCAAGAAGCTTCTTCAGTTCTCTGAAAAACTGATCTGAAGAAGCTTCTTGGATGAGAAGCAAAACATTTTCAAGGAAAAAGCCAAGAAAGTCCAGTTGCCTTTTGAACAGCACCTTTGGGACAACCATGACCTGGATGATGGAGAATCTCCATAGACAATTGCATTGCTTTATTTTGGAAACAGATGTTGGTCCATGTGCCCTGCAAGAAAACCCCAGGCAGTGGGCAGCTGTCCTCCTTTGTCCTTTTTGCCCACTTGGAGATCGGCTGGCTTAGAATGTGGAGGCTCTGCTCAGCTAACGGGTGTGAACAGACCATCCTTGTTGCTAATCTGATTTTGGTGATCCTAGGTGTTTCCGTCCATGTGTGCTTGCACCTTGGCATCTCAGCAGAGCCAACAGCCCCCCTTGTCCTGCTCTTTGTGCTCACCACTGGCCTTCAGAGGGGCTAGGGAGTGGAGGGACCTTGTTCCGGACGGCAATTTCTAAGCACACCAGGCAGACCCCGGCCACTTTGGCAGAGCCCCAAGGTCTTGGAGGTAAAGAAGACAAGGCAGGCTCAGCAGTGGGTTGGGTGGAAAGGGACAAACATGGTGGTGGCTCCAAAGATCATTGGAGAACTCTGGTGTGAAGATAAATGCACCTCTCTCTTGGGGGTAACCTTCTCAGGTGCTACTTTTTAATGCTCCTGCTTGATCAGGAAGTCCCTTCAGGCAGTCACTCATGTCCTGGTCACGTTGTGGCTTTACTGCAAGATGCTCTACATGGGCCTGCTCTTGAAGACTACCCAGAAATTCCAATCGATCCACAGTGCAGCAGTACAACATGGATTGCACTACTTGGCAGCTTGCCAGTCGTTCCACGCGAAGCCTTCCTGGCATAAGGTCTGCTTACTCGAGGGACCCTTGGCTGCAATAATATCTGCCCACTGGCTGAATCTGGCCAGGTTGGCATGCTCCAGGTTCCTCTGATTCAACGGTGTCATCCGTGGGGATCCTGGAGGCCTGCCTGCTTCGCCTGCCTTCCAACGAGGCTTCCCCCGGGATGGGGCGGCCCCCACCCTGCCATTGCTTTGAAGGTGTTGGAGGCAAGAGTGTGTGAAGCCCCTGTGGACTGGGGGTTTCTGCTTCTTTTTTTCATTCCTGTCAAGTTTCTGTTACTTGGGAGCCACCCAGGTAGTTAAGAGTTGGGTGGCATACACACTTTTTAAAAGACTTGCGATAGAGGCAGTGCGCTTGTGCAGGATGATTCCAGCTGAAGGAGTAATTTTAACAGTTCTACAGAAATGGGGATTTGGGGAGGGGTTTGTTGATCAAGCGAGATAGAAGAGACTCTTTGAAGAAGCCCCCCTGCATTCCATGCACTACAATCTCTCCCTTTTTTTGGATGGTGGGGGCTGCATTTGATTCCTTTAAGCAACCTGGTCCTTCCTACATTTTCCCAAATTTCTCAAAGGCAGTATACAAAGTACACAAAGATTAGCCAGTTCCTTCAGTATTTATTGCAGTTTATCTGGCTCTGAAATGGGCGTACCTTGCTATCTGAAGCCTCGATCCTGCCCTTTCATCAGGCTCTTCCTATTGTCTCGGTGCCTTTTGTGGGAGAAGACTAAACCAAGATAGGAGCTGAGCAGTTCTGCCTGTTTTAGTTACCAATTAACATTTTGTTAATTTCGTTGAATAGCTGTGATCCTTTTCTTTCTCTTTCTTAATTCTTTATTTTGAATGTATTTAAAGAAGTGCTCAAAAAGCCCTTTTGACTTAGTGAACATAAGAGTTCAGCGACTCCCCAATTTCTCACAGTGCCAAGCCCTTAGCCAACTAGTTCAGCCTCCCAATCAAACTCTGCGCTGTGCTTTGGCCAGAGACTTTTGCACCAGGCCTGGTGAGGGGCTGCCCACCTCATGCCTCCAGACTACTCAGACTCTGGCCCGAGACAGCAAGTCTCTCCTGTGGGCACAGTTTGTGCCCCGACTCCTCTTCTCCTCTTCTGGGCCATCTGGACGGGTGAATGAATGTGCAGGTCTTTCCTGAAGGTGATGCGGTCTGCTTTAGAGTTTGGGATGTTCTTTGTCCGACTCTTGTGGGAGAGTTTATGCCATGCTTTGTTGAAGTCAGGGTACTGATTCCACTTCATTCTTGTGGTAAGTTAAACTAGCAATTCTGTTGAAAAAAAAAGAGCAGGTTGGCATTGTTTAGAGCAGTGGTTCTCAACCTTTTTAATGCCGCGACCCCCAACCGGTCGTAAGTCAAGGACTAAACCGGTCGTAAGTCGAGGACTAAACCGGTCGTAAGTCGAGGACTACCCAACCGGTCGTAAGTCGAGGACTTTCCCTGCCCGAGAGCGCCGCGCATATGTGGTTCCATCCCCTGCACCGGCCGAGGCGTAGCTGGCAAGCGGCAGAGACGGAGCAGGCCGACCACCAGCTGGCCCAGCCCAAGGGAGGTAAGGCACCCGCCGGAAAAGGAGAAAAAATGGCGGACAAAAAAATGGCAGACAGCCTTGCTTGGCGACCCCGTGAAATGGTCGATCGACCCCAAATGGGGTCCCGACCCATAGGTTGAGAACCGCTGGTTTAGAGAGATTGCATGTAAACACGTTGAGATCTGCAGAATTTGGTGGGGGTGATCACAAAACCATTGCCAGTAATTCGTAAGGGGTGGCTTCAAGTGTGCGTGTCCCTCAGTGGGCTGCTGTTGGTTTCCCTTGGACTCTGAAGGGCTGATGAGACGCAAATGCCCGGGGGAGGACAGCCATTGCAGGGGTCCCGCTGTTTTCTCAGAGGGTCGTGGGGTGCTACGTTTGCCCAGCCAGACACGGCCATATCTGTCTCCGTTTCAAAAAGCCGGGGCTGCCTCCATAAGGAGGGTCCGGCCCCGAGCCGGCTTGCCACCTGCCTGGCATCCCATAGCCTCAGAGGCCTCTCTTGGTGACCAAGCTGGTGAAGGCTTAGCGAGGCTTGATTGGCAGCTTGATTGCCTAGAGCAGCCAAAGCAAGTGACCAGATGATACAACACGGCCTCAGATTGTTTCCAAGACAGGGTGGGGGCCATGCCCTGAAAGGGTGCCTGCCCAGATGGCATCCCTGGGCATCCCGGACCTGTTTTCTTGCCTCTGGGCATTCAGAGTGAGTGGGGGTCAAGCTGGAGAGCACCGGAGTGGCCCAAGAAGGGAGTGGGCTCTGCGGTGGCTGGACAGGAGTGGGAGAGCAAAGAGAGCGGCTCTGTCAGAAGGCACCATATCATTCTTGGAGGAGTCCAAATGGGTGGTCAGTGCAGACCCAATGAACTGGGATCCACAATTTCTCCTGGGCCCACCAGCTCTTCCCATCTCCCGCCTCAATATTTAATCGGAATCCGCCTTCCCATCCCTAAGTCCATTGTCCTGTCCTCTGCCTGGCCATCCGGCCTCTCTCAGGGTTGGGGGGGCTCTTTTCATGTTCTCCTGGTTTGTTTTTGCAACACCTGCCTCCTTCGACCTCCCTGGAGAGGACTTGCTTTCTGGTGGCCTTCGCACGTCTTCCAGCTTTCTAGAACCTTCCTCCACATCTGGCGCCCTGAATCGGAAGTAGCCCTCAAGATGTCTTTCCCCAACTAGAGTCATGTGAAACAACTGATTTCCCTCCCATGATGTAGAAACAACTGCTTTTGTGGATGCCACCAAAATCGCCTTATTTTGTTTTGTTTTTGCAGCCACAACCCACACTCATTTAATGTACAATCAGTCGTGATTATCCTGGTTCTGTGTGTCCGCCCTTCATTTTTGTGGCCTAGATAAAATTTCACTCTATTATGTTCGGCCTATTTCTCTGTCCTAACAAGACCATATAAATTATCATTTGTCTTTTAAGCTATTAGAAGATCAACAGCATTTCTTTTCTTCCTCCAGTCACCCAGTATTTCTCCACTTTCTCAGGAGGCAGTACTTAAGGATCTCAACCAGAGCATCAAGAGGCCTTCCGAGGCGGTGTTTCGCTCAGTCTCACTGCTCTCCCTTCGTTCTTCTCTGCGTCTTCTTTCTTCTTCTGCCTTTTCTTCTCTGCCTTTCGGGAGAACAACTCCTAACTGAAAGAGGAGTGGAATAGCTGCCCTTTTTTCTCCTTGCTGGCTAGAATTTGGCCACATCCACTGAGCAGCTGCTCTTGGGCTGTTGGTCCTTTGCTTTATCTACACCCAGGAACCTATTTGTATTCTTCCCATCCGTGGTCGTCTGCCCACTTTCCTCTTTGTGTGTATTCTTGCCTTCAGGTTGTTAGCAAACCCTTCACGTCACTTCCTTAGTTCCCTCCCTCCCAACTCTTTGCAAGTCCGCTCTGAGCATCTTCTTTTTAGCTGCTACTATTATTTTTTATTTATTTATTTGATTTGTATCCCGCCCTTCTCCTTACCGGACTCAGGGCGGCTAACAGCCTTATAAAACCAATATTACAATAAATACCAATTTAAAACCAGATTAAAAGGAAATATTTGCAATGGCCTAATAATTAAAATTTCCCTTAAAAACCCCACTAAAAATTCCCTAGGCCAATCCCGCTTGTACCTTTTCGGTACAGAAATCCCGCGCCGCCTTCCTCCCCTCTAGGCCCTAGTGGGCCTAGAGACCCCCATCAAGCAAGGTCTCCCACCCCCGAGGGTGTCTCTTCCGGGAGGGGGACCCCCAGCGGTCGGCCGTGACAGACCGACTGCCGTGGGACTCCTCTGGGTGAGACAGGGAGCGTACCGGCCGATGGGAGGTAATCTGCGGCAGAAGGCGGTCTCGGAGATATCCAGGTCCAATGCCATGGAGCGCTTTGAAGATGATGACCAACACCTTGAAGCGCACCCGGAGGGCCACTGGCAACCAGTGCAGCTCGCGCAGCAGCGGTGTTACATGGGAGCGACGAGTCCCTCCCAACACCGCCCGCGCGGCCGCATTCTGGACCAGTTGGAGCCTAGTTGTTGTTGTTGTTACTCCTAGTTGTTGTTGTTGTTACTGTTCTTATCATTGTAGCATATTCTGTGAATGCATATTGGATAGTTTATATTTCAGTGTATAGCAAAAATGTAAACAATTCAACACTCAAGTTAAACGAGTCTCCTGGTTTTTTTTAGCTGATAGTATTTTTATGCCCCATCTGCAAGTTCTAGAAAACATTTTATTTATATTGCACTTAAGATATTCTTAGCCTGCGTCAATTCAAGCTCTGTAATTCAAGCTCTGTGCCAAGGAAAGGCAGATTCTGTGTCATGAAATAAATTATCCAAATAGTGCTAATTTGCATGCTCGCTTTCCTGCATAGCTTAATCTTGCTAATTGGGAAAGAGGCAGAGGCCTGCAAAGCAGCACCAATCAACCCCTCCCTAGTTTTGGAGCCCCCCCCTCCCCGTCCTGCACACCAGATCCAGGAAGGGAAGGGACAGTGCCCTTGGGAGGTTCAGCCAGTCAACCCAGAGCAGGGATTCAAGAGAAAATCTGAACAGACCATAAGCCGCTATTGATTTGCTTCCTCTGCTACGGAATTACTGAGTTAACCAAGATCCGTATTTAAATACACTTTATATATTCACCGCCAAATAAAGCAGAATGCTCTAATGCAGGTCGGTAGCTAAGGAGTTTATTTATTTGTAGAAACACATGGATGTCATGAAAACATCAGTTTCTCTAACCCTCCCCCCCCGCCCATTTTCCTATATTCTTGTAGTATTGCAACTTTTAATTAGAAGCTCAAGAACAAAGTTGTTTTCTCTGCTTTTCACCTATTTGTACACAACCCCTTGGTATTCCTAGCTCTCCTTGTCTGCAGGGTGGGGGCGACATGATTTCCTGCCATTTTGAGTGAGGAGACATGAAACCTGCAGGGCAAACATTACAATTTTGGAGGCCGGCCTGGCCCACCCACTTCAGGCTTTCCCAACCTCAGAGGCCGAGTGCCCGGCTCTCCAGGGACCCGTCCGGACCTCTGGACACCACTAGAATACGGAGGCAGCCCAGTGTGGGAGGGGCTTCTCTCACAGATCCCCCCACCCCAGTTCCTTTCAACAGGCCAACCCCCCCCCCTCGCTTGAAGCCTGAGTTGGTTATTATAGTCCTGGAAGCAGCAAAGAGAACCCGAAAAGAGGCAACCGAGGACGAGCTGCAGCCACGCTGCTTCTCTGCCTCTCATTTTCCGCCTGGGAACCAGCGAGGCCGTGTTGCTCCTGAACCTGTGACGGGAGAAGAGTCTGTGGGATGCCCTCACCCTGGATGAGCCTCTCAGGATTTACTTACCTGAAAAGAGGAGTGTGCTCACTTAAAAGTGGCTCACCCGGTGCTCCCATGAGCCTTGAGTCCCCACCGCACCCACCCCCGGCAGTTGCACCTTGGAATGGGCCCAGCAGCGGCACTGGTTGATCTCCCTTTCTTTGCCCGCAGATGCTGCAGCTGCCTTGTGCCAAGGGCAGGGTGCCCTTCCTGGCCCTCCGACACCTCTTCCGTCACCCCGCTGCCTTCCTGAGCACCCCACGGGTGGAATACAAGCCAATCCAGAAGGTGATGGTAGCCAACCGAGGTGAGCAGGGCTTAGGAAGTGGGATCGCTGGGAGCTGCTTCTGCCCCCCCCCCCCCCAAAGCGCTTGGTTGGGCTGTTTTTTCAGAGACATTTTTAGAAGGAGCCGCCTCATCGGCCTGGAACCAACAGTAGACAAAAACTCTTAAACAATCTGACTGGCCAATTTGGGTTTCTTTGACCCTGATCCCAAATGCTTTTCTAAAAGCCGATAGCTCGCTCATTTTGATGTTGGGCTCTCCATTTTCCTGTGTATTAACGCTCATGAATTCCAGGGGAGATCGCAATCCGGGTCTTCCGAGCCTGCACGGAGCTGGGCATCCGGACGGTGGCGGTCTATTCCGAGCAGGACATAGGGCAGATGCATCGACAGAAGGCGGATGAGGCGTATCTGATCGGCCGCGGCCTTCCCCCGGTTCAGGCCTATCTACACATTCCTGACATCATCAAAGTCGCTAAGGTGAGAAGGCAAAAAGGCCCAGTGTGCTCCACCTCTGACCTGGCTGGCCAAAGACAAGCAGGTATTCCCATAGCGTGCCCACAAGGAGCCCAGCGGCCAGGGGAAGCCATCCTTTGGTTTGGGGTGCTGAAATCGTAAATTGGGGGTGATACTCATTTGTATGTCTTGACCTCAGACTGGCGAAGCGATGCCTGGATCAGCCCTGGATCCTCTTTCTGGGAGACTTCTGAGA
The DNA here is from genome assembly GCF_001527695.2 of Protobothrops mucrosquamatus. Taxonomy (NCBI): domain Eukaryota; kingdom Metazoa; phylum Chordata; class Lepidosauria; order Squamata; family Viperidae; genus Protobothrops; species Protobothrops mucrosquamatus. Next base: position 18,169 of record NW_015387238.1, on the reverse strand, counting down.
TTTGGTTCCAGATGGGGTTGCTTTTCCTTATTTGGGGCTGCTGCACATCTGGAGCTCTTCCTGGACTCTTTGCTGCTCCTTGAGGGGGAGGGGGCAGCTGCAGCCAGGAAGTCCTTTGAGGAGATCCATCCTGTGTGGTCAGTTTTGCCTGATACTGGACTGGAAATTTTTCACACCTCGGTCACCTTGCATTTAGACAATTGCAATGATATGGGGCTGCCCTTGAAGGCTACACAAAACCTGCTGCTGGTTCAAAATGTGGCAGGGTGATCAGTTCTGGGCAGGTCTCCTCATGGCCTGTGAGGCCTCTGCTCCCAAAAGCTGCTGGGTGCAGTTCCAGATGTTGCTTATCAGCCTTCAACACCTACATGGCTCAGGGCCTTGTTATCTGAGGAAGCGCCAAATTCTCAATCGACAAAGGACAAAAATCCAAACATCCTGAACTCTTGTTGACCTAGAGTCAAATATAAAAGTTGGAAGGGATCTTGGAGAGCATCTAGTCCAACCTCCTTCCCAGCAGAGGAATCCATTGCTATGGCATCTTCAAACTGCTTGGAAGCTTCTTGGTAGAGAATCTATGAATTTTTTGCCAAGATGCCAACACATTTTCTTTTCTTGTTTTACATCTCCCTGTTGTTATGAGAGGTTCAATATTTCTGTGTCTACTGATAGCGATGGCAGAGGATTGCAGCCATTTATTCCTTGTAAAAAGGAAGCTATGTGGCTGTAAAAGATTTTATATGAGAAGCAGTCCTCTTTTCACTGCAGATTTCTGCTAACATGAAGGAATTTTAGTCAAGTGAAAAAAAGATAAGAGACTGGCAAGCAGTAGGCCTATTTGGGATTAAAGATTGAGCTAAAATTGACCCAGGGTCAAATTGACCCAGCATGTCCAAACGTGAGCACACACTGACCCCACTTTCCCTACACCTAACACGGTACTGTTTGCGCCAGGTCCTGGTGGGTCACAGTGGGAATCGTATGCGTTGGATGCAAAGGTTCTTGCTCTCCTTTAAAAAGTCAAGCTGCTTTCCAGATTATTTTCTCTAGTTCCGAGTTACAGACTGACCGCCGGGAGAGACCTTTGTGATCCAGTGGGCCTCGGCCTCCTCCACAAGCAGCTCATTTTGGGTGCCTCCAGCTCAGCATCGTGTGGGTGCAGGAGGACCAGTTTCATTTCCCAACAGCTGCACAGGCAGGAGGGTTAAGAAAAGTGGGCAAAACAAAGAGCTGGGTCCCCCGGCCACTCCGCTCCTGCTCCTTGGTGGTTTCTCTGCTCTAGTAGAAGCCTGAGCGGACTTTGCTTTTCCTCTCCGCTGATGGCTTTTGGTGAAGCGTTTGGTCTGTACTCGGGACAGACGGATGTCCTCCTGAGATTCTCCCTCTAAATCCTCCCTGGAGCGTTGGGGGGGCCTTCCGGGACAGACCAAGGGTGCCTGCAAAGAGAGAGATCAGCCCCTGTTGTGCAAGCAGATGCGGTTAACACGGATGATCTTGCATTCAAGACATTGAAAATAATCTCTTTCAAATATGTGTCTCTGCACAAAGATTTTCAGCATAAAGTTAAGTTTTAGTTCAGTAGATGGTTTAAACCAGTACCTGCAGGAAGTGTTTTTATGTATGTTTTTGATATTTTAGACACGTTTGCAGGAGAGGAACAGCAGGTAGGTTTTCTAAATAAACAGCCTGTCCAATTTACAAACCGCAGGGCTGCTTTGCTTGAGAGAGCAAAGATTTCCAGCGCTTCCTGCTTTTTCCAGGAGAATGCGGTGGATGCGATCCATCCCGGCTACGGCTTCCTCTCCGAGCGAGCTGACTTCGCCCAGGCCTGCCTAGAAGCTGGGGTGCGCTTCATTGGACCCTGTCCCGAAGTGGTGCGCAAGATGGGTGACAAGGTGGAGGCCCGTGCCATTGCTATTTCTGCCGGTAAGAAGGTTTGCCTCGCCAAGCAAGCTGTTATACAGTGACCAACTCAGTTGCCCAAGAAGCCCAGAGAGCTGGCTTATGGCAGTCCATCGATTAAGACAGTAAAACAGTCGCTTCTTACGGTTTCATTCCTGGGAAACTGGTTCTCCCATTCAGAGGTCCAGTAGCCCTTTCCAAACTAATCCAGAGTTCTACCTGGCCTGCTCAAGAGAGATGAGCCTCTTTCCCTTTGGACGGAATTTCCTGCCTTCTTACATGCAACTTTAAGCTTCTTTCTTACTTGGAGTCCTGAGGGACCAGCTTTATCTCTAGTCCAGGTGGATACAAAAGAGTTCCAACAAACAGGCAGACATTGATGCCTTGGACCGTTCTGGAGAAGTCAGATCTGCCCCCATCCCATATATATACCCCCTCCCATTTATACTCTTTTAACTTTATTCCAGTTTCCCAGAGTACACTCAAAATTAAAAACAATGTTAGCTAATTCTCTATGTTCCATGAAACTTGCAGTCTTAAATCCTAGAAACTAATNTACCACTCAACCATTGCCCCATTTTGAACAGAGAGGCTGAAGAACAATCCATATCTTGTCACCTTCTCTGAATCTTGCAGGAAACTATGCAGTTGCTTTGGGAGAATCAGGCTAGTGGTGCATTTTTATTCCCATGGTCAGCGAAATTAGTTGTCCTATTAAAAAGCAGCTCAGGTTGTTTTGACGTGGTTTATTCTTGATGCACCCAAAATAAGGAACCACCATAGAAGTGTCCATTGCCAGTCACTGGGGGCCAAAAATATGTTGAAATTTTATCCCCTTTTCAGAAGAACACGGGGGTGGTAGGGGTGGTGGGGAGAATATCCCCTGAAGTGGGGCTATTGATGAGCTGTGGTGGTGCAGTGGTTAGAATGCAGTACTGCAGGCTAATTCTGCTGCCTGCAGCCTGCCAGCAGTTTCGCAGTTCGATTCTAATCGGCTCAAGGTTGACTGAACCTTCCATCCTTCCCATGTCAGTAAAATGAGAACCCAGATTGTTGGGAGCAGTATGCTGACTGTGTAGACCACTTAGAGAGTGCTGTAAAGCACTATGAAGCGGAATATAAGTCTAAGTCAGTGGTTCTGAACCTTTTTAATGCCGCGACCCCAACCGGTCGTAAGTCGAGGACTAAACCGGTCGTAGGTCGAGGACTAAACCGGTCGTAAGTCGAGGACTAAACCGGTCGTAAGTCGAGGACTACCCAACCGGTCATAAGTCGAGGACTTTCCCTGCCCGGGAGCGCTGCGCATGCGTGGTTCCGCCCCCTGCGCCGGCCGAGGCGTAGCTGGCAAGCGGCAGAGACGGAGCAGGCCGACCACCAGCTGGCCCAGCCCAAGGGAGGTAAGGCACCCGCCGGAAAAGGGGGAAAAATGGCGGACAAAAAAAATGGCGGACAAAAAAAATGGCGGACAGCCTTGCTTGGCGACCCCCATGAAATGGTCGATCAACCCCAAATGGGGTCCCGACCCACAGGTTGAGAACCACTGGTCTAAGTGCTGTTGCTATTGCAGAGAAGGACAGGCCTCTCTGAAGCACTGGAACATACAGCCATGCCTCCTTTTTGAAATACCTGCAACCTGCCTGCTGCATTGTCCATTCCAGACTTTTGGCCAGTATCAACCTCAAACTGACCATCTTGCAGACAACTGTATGGGAGGCTTCTATGGGAAGCTAAAGCCAATATTGCACCTAAGGTCACCGTCCTGCCTGGCTTTCAGGTGTAATTGGTCTCAAATGTGAAATCATCCCCCTTTGAAGACTGAAACAGGTGCTCTAGAGCAGGGCTTTTCAACCTTTTCACAGATTGTACCAGTTTTAGGATATGGCAATATTTGAGCACCACCAGTCGCTTAGCAAGGTGTCAAAAACTTGACCAAAAAAAAAGGAAAAAAGTGATAAAATACAAGTAGTCCTCGACTTACAACAGTTCGCTTAGTGGCTGTTCAAAGCTACAACGGCACTGAAAAAAGTGACTTATTACCGTTTTTCGCACTTAGACCGTTGCAGCATCCCCAGGGTCAATCTACATTTGGATGCTTGGCAACTGATTCATATTTATGATGGTCACAGTATGCCAGGATCATGTGATCTCCTTTTGCAATCTTCTGACAAACTAAGTCAATGGAGAAACCAGACTCACTCCTCCTTTTATATCGCCTCTTGTCTCATCCCTCTTTTATATTCTCTCTTCTCTCCCCTCCTTCTTTTATATCCTCTCTTCTCTCCCCCCTTTCTTATATCCTCTCCCCCTTCTTTTATATCCTCTTCTCTTCCCTTCTTTTATATCCCCATAGCCCCACAGAAGCGCCAATCAGCTGTAGCTGCTTGTGGCGATCCTGGGCTTTGCCCAGCCCCGACAGCCCTCCTTCGAACTGGGGCATTTCCAATCAAGTTGTCTTTCCAACCAAGTTCCCTCCCTCCTTCCTTCCTTCCTTCCTTCCTTCCTTCCTTCCTTCCTTCCTTCCTTCCTTCCTTCCTTCCTTCCTTCCCTCCCTCCCTCCCTCCCTCCCTCCCTCCGCACTCAGGAAGGGATGACAGGAGGGGGAGAGAGTGCCGGTGGACATGCTGCCGCTAGCCGTAGCCATCCCATGCAGCCAGGGGCGGTCCTGGTGAAAGGGAAGCCTGGTGGCTGCGAGGCGAGGTCAGCGAACGGGCGTGGCACTGATCTACCGGTGGGGGCC
>NW_015387238.1:8916-12605 GCF_001527695.2 Protobothrops mucrosquamatus | reverse complement strand
GCCGGAACACGCTCAGCCTTAGAGCCACAGGGCAGCCCTGGAGCCAGCGAGGCCCCCCACCCGCCGTCTCTTCCCCGCCCCCTGGCTGGCGTCCTGGGGGAAAGGGAAGCGCTTCTCCTGCCTTTTTCCTTTCTCAGTGGTCAGCAGGGATGCCGGGTACTCGCCGTCTCCTCTTCACGTGCCCAGGGGGTGGGGCGGGCCCTTTCCCGCCAAAACCTCCTTTTATGTCCTCTCCTCTATGCCCCTTTCCTCCTCCTTTTCTCTTCCGGGCACCTCCAGCTCCCGGAAGCACCAATCAGCTGGAGCCCGGCGCTGATCCTGGCGCCTCTGCCAAGCCCCGACAGCTCTGCAGCTCCAGCTGTCTCTCCCTCGGGCTTCTGTAGTGCTGCCACCGCTTCAGCTCATTCCTCTCCCCCTCAGCTACCACTTCTCTAGGACGGTCGCATACCACCTGCCAGGTGGCAAAGTACCACCGGTTGAAAAGCCCTGCTCTAGAGTCTAGCTACTCAGGTCACCTACCATCTTCTAGCTGTCCCCCTTCTTACCCACCTTTCCTGGTAGCCTCTTCAACCTTTCTACCGTATTTTTGGTGGCTATTAGCTACCTGTTGGTAACTCACCTTGGTGACTGCATCCTGCAGGACAGTCTTTCCCCTTTCCCCACATAATCTTCAGCTGCTGGTTTACTACAGTTAAATAGGGATTAACTGTAGTAAACCTAGCAGCTGAAGATTATGTGTTCAAAGAGCTGTTCTCTTTGAGGAAAAGATCCCAGTTGGCAAACCTTTTATTAAGTTGCTTATAGCATCATTATATCACATTTCCTGCATAGCTTTTTAGAAATAAATAAGGTTGATTTAGGAAATGAATAAACTTGTCCTTGATCATACCTAGTTATTCCTAACATCCTCCTTTCACCGGGAATGGTACTCTTGTACAGAGGGTAGCATGCTGCTGCCTCTTTCCCTCCCTGTCAATACTTCGTTTCCCCCCCACACACACACACATCTGCCATTTAATGGCTTCTAACCTAACTCTCCTGTGCACTCAAAATACAACTTTGATGACATCTGCTAATATTTGCTGATTTGGGCATCTTGCAAACTGTTTCTGTTTTAATCCACGTTGGCCGAAGACTACAGCATTTTCACCCATGATGGTTTATTAATCTCCCTTTCATTCATGTCGCTCTTGTGCAAATGGTGGTATGCAACTGTACTTCTACTGTCTTATGGTCATTTGGAGTCTGGAGCCGGGTTCCAGACATCGTTGTTCAATAAGGGACAGCGCTGTAACAAACTGGAGCAAGTTCAGAGAGGAGGTCTCCCGAGGTGAGGAAAGAGCTGCATGAGGAACGCTTAAGGCAGTGGTTCTCAACCTGTGGGTCGGGACCCCATTTGGGGTCGATCGACCATTTCACGGGGGTCGCCAAGCAAGGCTGTCCGCCATTTTTTTTGTCCACCATTTTTTCCCCTTTTCCGGCGGGTGCCTTACCTCCCTTGGGCTGGGCCAGCTGGTGGTCGGCCTGCTCCGTCTCTGCCGCTTGCCAGCTACGCCTCGGCCGGCACAGGGGGCGGAACCACGCATGCGCGGCGCTCCTGGGCAGGGAAAGTCCTCAACTTACGATCGGTTGGGTAGTCCTCAACTTACAACCGGTTTAGTCCTCGACTTACGACCGGTTGGGGTCGCGGCATTAAAAAGGTTGAGAACCACTGGCTTAAGGGGTCTGGGCAGGATTAGCCTGCAGGACAGGTGACTCGGGGAGGCAGCAGCCTTGAAACTTGTCCTTCCTGCACCGAGTTTGCTGACTTCCGGTAGGAGTTCAGCATCTTGTTGGAGCTGAGGTGCTCTGGACCCCCGGCAATAAAATTCAGAGAACAGGAACCATACGAGTCCCCCTTTTGGCAGATCAGGGCAGGGCTTGTTCAGGATCCTCTTCATTCTGAGGTCTCAAGCTTTTGCTAGAGGCGATCGCTTTTTGGGACTGCTGATGAGAGTTGGGATCTTTCAGTGCTCCAGCTAATCGCGGTAGAGCTGACCTTGGAAAGGTACGAGAGAGCGGTTATGGGGGCCTCGGATGATGGCAGTCTGGAGAAAGAAACTCCTCCTAATCTCACCTTGGTTTGGTTTAATTAATATAAGAGAGGAGAGGGAGGAACTTGGAGAGGCTTTCGGAGTTCTGCTAACTTTCCTTACTAAGGATACCAACCTTGTAGGTGATTCTCAGTTCCTTTCTTACACCTTCCTCAAGATCAGCTCCATGTTCCCTTACCTCTTCTGCTCCTTCTGAGGGACAGTTCCGGGAGATGGCTGGAGGGGACAGGCCTGGGCAGAGGCCTTGGGGACAGCTGTTCCTTAATCCTCCGCCCCAGACATATCCAGTCGGGGCTCCCAGTCTGGCGTCGGGACACAGTCCAGGCGCTGCCGAGTGGGGCTCAGTGGGACTCCTCTTTGCTCTTCAGGAGTGCCTGTGGTCCCCGGGACAGACGCCCCCATCTCCTCTCTGAGCGAGGCGCAGGAGTTCTCGCAGGTGTACGGCTTCCCCATCATCTTCAAGGCTGCCTATGGCGGAGGAGGACGGGGCATGAGGGTTGTGCGCAGCTACGAGGTAGGGCACATGGCTCGGCTTGTGGGGCCTTGAACTCGGGGAAGAAACTGGGCCAAGCAGGTCACGGCAGGGGAGGCCGTCCATATTTGTGTCAGAAGCACCCACAAAGCTAATCGAAGGGTGACTCCAGGTTGAGAGGATTTGTCGGTGACAACACCATTGCCCAGGGGACACCTGGTTGCCAAAAATAATGCAATCTTTGAGGAGGCTCCTTTCCTGTCCCCTGTTGGGGGGGCATCCCCAGCTGGGGACAGGAGGGCCTGGGTTGAGGATGGGGTGTCAAGCCGGATCCCCTTTTTTTCTGGGCAGGAGCTGGAAGAGAACTACACCCGGGCGTTCTCCGAGGCCCTTTCTGCTTTTGGCAATGGTGCTCTCTTTGTGGAGAAGTTCGTGGAGAAGCCAAGACACATCGAAGTCCAGATTTTGGGTATGGAACAAAATAGATGTGTGCCCCCTCTTTGTCTGGAGGGTAGCAGTGAGAGATGATTTCGGTAATCTGAGAAAGATGGATGGAAAAATAAATATTTTATTATAGATTATATAAAAAGAAGATTAATTTTGCTGAAACAATTTAATTAAAAGAAATGTAACATGTTTATTATGGTCATTGACTAGAAAAGTAAATAAATAAATTATGCTAAATAAGTCTTCTGACTAAAGAAATATACTGGCCAGATAATTTATGAGTTTAATCATTTGAGTGACTAAGTCGAAGCTTTTAGGAAAAGAAGAGGTTGTGGCGTGTGGCAGGGAATTCCTCGATACAGACAGTCCCCGTGTGTGCACGTCGGGAGGCTGCCCGCTTAGCACAGCTGGCTTGTCCCGTCCCAGACGGGGAGGGAGCCTCCACCTTGGCCCAGCTTCATCTTTGGCCTGGTTTCTCCTCCTCCTTGGCAGGTGACCAGCATGGGAATGTGGTGCACCTGTACGAGAGGGACTGTTCCATCCAGCGACGGCACCAGAAAGTGGTGGAAATCGCCCCAGCCGCCCACCTCGACTCCCAGCTGCGCTCTAAGCTCACTGCTGACGCCGTCCGCCTAGCCAAGCAGGTGAGGGACTGCAAGCGGCCCAGCCATCTGGGG
>NW_015387238.1:0-7321 GCF_001527695.2 Protobothrops mucrosquamatus | reverse complement strand
TCCCTATCTGCTTTTCTCCTCCTTTCCTCCCTATCTGCTAGAAAAAGAGGAAAATTCCATTGTGTGGAACTCATCTCATACTGGATCACAGATTTCTGTCAGAATTTTTTCCTCTTAGTATAAAAATTCTCTTGCTTTGAACGTGGAGTGTGGCCGTATTCATATATGACGTTTCTGTACGTGCTACTGAATTCCACCCACTGCGTTCTTTTTGTAGGTTGGATATGAAAATGCTGGCACAGTGGAGTTCTTGTTGGACAGACATGGCAAACATTACTTCATTGAGGTCAATTCCCGGCTTCAAGTTGAGCACACGGTGACAGAAGAGATCACAGAGTAAGTGGCTCTCCCTCCCTGGTGTTTAAGATTCTGAGGTGCTTCCTGGTGATCTGGAGCGGCCTGGCTGCTCCTCCAGAGGACTCAAAGGAGTCAGGCCCAGCCGTAGGAGGTGAATACAATAATTGCAGATTGTGGGCAGCAAGAGGAGTGCGGGGCAACCTCCCTCACTCCGGGGAGTGAGCTCATTAAGAAAGCAAATTGGGGGGGGGTGTGTCAAGAAGAGTTGCCAGGGAACTGAACGGGAAGAGGAGAGGAGAGACCAGAAAAATGATGGTTCTGAAGGATGGTCAGCTGGACTCTGCAGGGAACCGAGATGGTCTCCTAAATCAGGGTTCTCCAAACTTGGCAACTTTAAGGTGAACTTCAACTCCCAGAATTCCTCAGCCAGCATGGGATTCATAGAGTTGCCAGGTTTGGAGACCCCTGTCCTAAATGACTTCAGATGTGTCTAAAGGCAAAGGCTTCCCCTGTCCGGTCGTGTCTGGCTCTCGGGGCCAGGGCTTATCTCCGTGGCTTAGCTGAGAGAGCCAACATTGCCTGAAGACGCTTCTGCGGTCATGTGGCCAGCACTCTTAATTGACCCCAACAAAGTTTTCCCCCTAAGTCAAGAGGAAATGCTTGGCTATCAGGAGCGCCTGAGAAAGGAACAAGAAGAAAACATTTTTCTCCTGCTGGTACTTTAAGAAGGAAAAGTGAAGATGACAACGGAGAAGCATTTGCAGACATGCCCTACAGTGTTTACGGCATCTTCTCACCTGAGAAAGATGATCAGGGGACTGGAGGCTAAAGCATATAAGGAACGGTTGCTGGAATTGGGTATGTCTAGTTTAACGAAGAGAAGGACGAGGGGGGACATGATAGCAGTGTTCCAATATCTCAGGGGCTGCCACAAAGAAGAGGGAGTCAAGCTATTTTCCAAAGCACCTGAAGGCAGGACAAGAAGCAACGGATGGAAACTAATCAAGGAGAGAAGCAACCTAGAACTAAGGAGAAACTTCCTGACAGTTAGAACAATTNATCATCATCATCATCATCATCATCAAACAGTTAGTACAAAAGAACCCCAAGATGGTACTTTAAAAAGTAGAAAAGCATAATGTTGTTCCTTCAGGTGGGAACGTGAGCACAAATTTAACAAATTAATTATTGAAAGGCTACTTTCCATTAATGCCCTTGTATTAAAGTAGAAATGTACATCCTCCCTTTAATGCATGAGCCACTGTTTTTGGATAGGCCCAGGTTTTCCACAGAGATCAGGTGAATTTTGCTGTGCTTGCACTGGAATTAATAGGCAACAAAGAAGTTAACGTGTTGGGGAGACATCTTATGCAGGATTTCTGTTTGTGGAAAATAAGATTTGTTTTAGGAAACCTCCTTGCCAAGAAAGAAACAAGCAGACAGACATTTCTGCAGAAGCTGGGGTTTGTGTTCCTGCATTGAGTAGGAGTTCTGAGTGGAGCAAGATTTGGACTAAAATACAAAACACGATTCACTAAGTCCCATGTTGAAAATTTAGCTCTCAAATCAAAATTTAACCAAAACTAATAGCAATAGCAATAGCACTTGAACTTATATACCGCTTCACAGTGCTTTTACAGCCTCTCTAAGCAGTTTACAGAGTCAGCCTATTGCCCCCAACAATCTGGGCCCTCATTTTACCGACCTCGGAAGGATGGAAGGCTTGAGGCCGGTGAGACTTGATCTGCCGAACTGCTGGCAGCCGGCAGTCAGCAGAAGTAGCCTGCACTACTGCATTCTAACCATTGCACCACCACGGCTCCTAATGTATAAAAAATGTGCATGCTTTTGAAGAAAAGCCCCATAACATTTGGAATTTACACAAGTAATCACAGTCCGATACAAAGAGGTCTAATTCACAAAATTAGAACATAAAACCATAGAGTTGGAAGGGACTGTGGAGGTCTTCTAGTCCAAGGCAAGAGACCTTACACTATTCTAGACAATTTCTCTGTTGATGCAGCCTAGGACTGCATTAACTCTTTTGGCAGCTGCAGCACCCTGCTGGCTCCTACTTAAGTGGTGATCTACCAGGGCTCCTAGTTACTCCTGTTGAGCCAGGTACTGCCTACTCTGTACCTGTGCTTTTGGTTTTTCCTGCCTGAGTGCAGGACCTGCCTTTTCTCACCACTGAGCTGCATATAGTTGGCTAGGGTCCGATGATCAAATCTGACAAGACCCTTCTAAATCTTGAGTCTTTCTTCCAAAGTTCTTCCCAGCTTGGTGTTAGTCTGCAATTTTGCTGCGTTCCCTTTCTGCCCCCCTCATCTAGTTCACTGAAGATCCCCATTGACTTCAGAACAAAGATTATGTGAGATCTTTGGATATTGCAGGCATTAATTGATAGGTGATTGGGTTTTTTTTTTCAAACTGGAATTGAGATTTTGTACCAGTATTCAGGAATCACAAAAGTGCTAATAAGTGAACTCAAAAATTGTTCTGAAAATTCAGACTGTAAAATCCAAATTTAGAAACAGGGACGGTCCAGGATTATCTCGTTTTTGAAAGGAAATGGGCCAAATATCCGTCTTGATTCATTAATGTCATCCTGCCAAATGGTTAAATTGGGGTTCTTTTCCCTTAGCTTTTCTTCCTAGCAGCTCTGTGTTGTGCTTAACTGGGTTTCTTTGAGTGGATTCTGGCCAGGGCTGTCTGGCAAAGGAGGGCAGTGCCAGCCCCAGTTTCTGGGAAGTGGCCATTTGAGAAAGGGGCTTCTCTTGTGATGAGGGATCCCTTCCCCTTAGAGCAGGGGTGTCAAACTGCCAGCCCGCAGGCCGGACACATCACAAGGAAACCACGCCCAACCCATTGCCGGCAATGGGGAAAAAATTCGGATATGTCACGCGACGTCATGTGACATCACGAGTTTGATATGTCTGCCTTAGAGGGACCCAAAGCCCAAGAAGCAGCCAAGGCTTTTACAGCCCCACAAAAATATGAAGCCATTTTTTAAAAATCAATCTGCAGATAGATGCTTTTATATGTGAAACCAGGAGGAAGATCTGTTACATCAACCTTTAGTTAGAAATAGCTGTGCACAGTGCCTCTCTGTGAAGGCAAGGCCCCCTTTGCCTGTAGGGCAGGTGGGGGGGGGAGCATGGTTGTTTCCAGGCTGAGGCCACTTGGAGAAGGTGCATTGGGGGACTGAGCAGAGAAGGGTGCCCAGGAGCCAGGACCTCTGTGCCCAGCTTCCCGCTGACCCAGCCTGGGGGTGATTTGCAAGATGCTAACTCTGCCCCTCTGGGATCAGCCCTTCCAGAGCCAGATCTCCTAATTTGCAGAAGAGAAGGGAGGTCAAAGGATTGTCCTGTGCATCAAAGAGTCAGGCAGATGATGGAGCAAGAACCCCTGGGTGGACAGTGGAGGTCTTGGGTGAAGAATGTTCTGGTGGTCATCTCCTGCTAGAAGTAGTGGATCTCTCAGGAATGAATGGGTTTGATAGGCCATTGAATCCTTCTGCTTCACCTTCCAGGAAGAAAAAGGGAGTCTGTGCTCTGCAGAAATGATCTCTTCCCTGTCCAAAACCAGAAGCTAGGATCCATCTGCACAAAGATCAGAATCTGAATGGTGCCAGCCAGGAGACTGCTTGTTTTAAAGGCTCAAGCAGCCTCGGTCCCCAGCCTTGTACCAGAATTCTCCCAGCTCATTTGTGTGTGCCTGTTTATTTATTTATTTTCTTCTAGAAAAAGGTTCCTCATGTTGATCCATCCATCCACCCACCAGTCACAAGACATCTCCCTCTTTATATAAATTGAAAGAGGGACATATAGCTAAAATAGATTACCAGCAAATAGCCCGAATCTGCAAGGATGAAGTTAGGAAAGCTAAGCCTCAGAATGAACTAAGACTTGAAACAAATGCCAAAAATAATTTTAAATAGTTTCTTTCAGAAACAAGAAAAAAATCAAGGAAACAATTGGTCCCCATGTGGGGAAGATGGCAAGGGGGTGATGGGTAGCAGTAGAAAGTGGAATGGCTTAATTCATTCTTTGTATCTGTCTTCACACAAAAGGAAAAGGCAGCCCAACCTATCAAAAGCAGCACCGTGGGAGACAGAATAGGAATACAAGTCAAAATAGGCAAGAGATGAGTTCAGATCACCGGGACCAGAAGGATTACATCCCAGGATTCTGAAGGAGTTGGCAGACGTGAAGTTGAAACCACTGAACAAAATCTTTCAAAACTCCTGGAACATACCAGAGACTGGAAAAGAGTTGATGTGGTTCCAATCTACAAAAAGGAAAACTATTGGATCCAGGAAATTTACAGATCAGTCAGCCTGACATCAATACCTGGGAAGATCCTGGAAAAGATAATCAAGCAGCGCACTTGTGAAACGAACAAGACAATGATTAGAAACCAGCACACATCAGACAAACCTTATTGCTTTCTTTGACAAAGTGGCTAAATTAGTGGATAAGGGAAATGGTAAGTGCTGTGCTGCGCCATTTTGGCTCATTCCCTCCACCGCTACACTTGGCTAGGCTGGGCAGGGTCGCGTGCCACCTGCCAGGTGCAAATGTACCACCAGTGGTACACGTACCACCGATTGAAAAGCCTTGCTCCAAAGCCCCCGAGGGCAGGGCAGGAAGTAACGGGTGGAAGATCAGTAAAGAGAGATCCAACCTAGAACTAAGGAGAAATTTCCTGACAGTGAGAACAATTTCTTGTTGTTGGACTTTCCTCCATCACTGTGGGTGCTCCATCACTGGAGGTTTTCAAGAAGAGACTGGACAGCCATTTGTCTGCAATGGTATAGGATCTCCTGCTTGAGTAGTGGGTTGGACTAGAAGACCTCTAGGGTCCCTCCCAACCCTATTATCTGTGTTCGATGGTCATCTTCAGATGCATAGTTTTGCCTCACTGGGGAAGGCTAAAGTTCTCCTAAAGCCAAGCTTGTTGAGCTCCCTGTGCTATGCCCATACCTCTTTGCTTCTGAGATGGTGTCCTGTGTTCTCCAGCCAGCCATCTGGGTCTGGCACCACTGTGGCTCTCTCTGCAGCCATAGCTTGGTCTCAGCTGCTCTCTCCTATGCTTTGCAGTGTGGATCTTGTCCATGCCCAAATCCACATCGCCGAGGGGAAGAGTCTGCCAGAGCTGGGCCTGAAGCAGGAGAATGTGAGCCTCAACGGCTGCGCCATCCAGTGCCGCGTGACGACCGAGGATCCCGCCCGTGGGTTCCAGCCCGACACAGGCCGGATTGAGGTAGGGGGCTGCAGTATGGCTCTCCTGGAGTTTTGTGTCTCCAAAGTCTGTGGCTTGGAGAAGATAACAGGGTGGACAAGAAGGGCCCCAGGCATCGTAAAGAGGTCTCCATAACTCGTTCAGATAAGTATTTCTGCCTTTCATTTGATTGAGCTGCAATTTTAACATTTAATAAAAATGCAGACTTGAATCTGGTCAAGCATAAAATCTACCCCTCATACAAGGATAGGAAGAATAATATAAATGTGCTCAAGATGGTACACGCTGTAACCTTTCCGATATCATTAGCAAATCAAAGATCGGCATAAAGTAGCAGCCAAAGTCCCAGTATGGCTGCCCTGCCCTAGAGAATGCCCACTCCTGCCCAGGTCCCGGGTCTTCCTCTGCAACGAGGGACTCTGCCAGTCTGGCTCAGCCCAGAGCCACCTGGGCAGCCACTACCCGTCCTGTCTGCCAACTTTTAAACTGCAGCATCGGAAGAGTGCGACTGCTCTACTAGGGTTTTATTTTTGAGATGTTCCCAAACCCCCACCCCCACCACTTCCTTTTACTGCAGACTATCAGAAAATTCTAAATAAAATTAATTTCTTCCTGCACAGCTTGAAGGAAGGAATGAAAGAGACTGAGGATTCACATTTGTACAGAGCAGTAAAAACATTAGATTTACAGAACACAGAAAAATAAATCAAGCATCTTCCGAAGTTGCTGACCAAATTTGTACCTGCACAATTTTCTGAAGCAAACGTTGGTTTATGTGCTCTCTCCTTCAAATTTCTGGAATATATAAATTTTAATCAGAGACTGTTTGGGGGGAATGGCAAACGTCCTCCTTTCTCAGCCTCTGCCCACAGCTGTCTCTCCAGCCATCTCCTCCTCGTGTGTTAAAAGATTGCTGTGGGCTTCTGCATCTCGGGCAGACCCTCTGATTGGAGAGGGGCGCCATTAAACAGGGTCCCGGAGGGCATGCAAGCAGCTCTCGGCGGTTGTGGGCAGGGTTGTTTCCGCCCTCCCAAGAGTTGCTCTGGTGCTCCTCCCAATTGTGTTGGGTCATTTCTGTATTTCTAGCTTTTTGCGACCTCTTGGCCCAGCAGGATCACACGGGGAGGGCTTGTGATGGCCGCTTTGGGTGCTCCTCTGCCAGGGGTCGCCAGGGCCTCATCTCTGACCCCGGCAAGCGCAGCAGCCTCTTCTCTGAAGCCTGTGCCGCCTTGCAGAGAGAATGGCAGAGAGTCTCTCCATGCAAGCGCAGCCCGCAGCCCCCCACCCCACCCGGTAGATTGTGGGGCTGAGGGCTTCTTGTCCTCCTTCCCCTCCAGCCCAGCATCCCCTCTTGCTTTCCTGAAGGTGCAGCGGGGGGGGAGGGGGTCGGGCACTGCCGCTGCCTGCCTCTCACCCACCCTCAGCTGCTGGCTGCTCTTTTGCTGGGAGGCCTATTTATTCAAGCCACTTGCTGCCCCAGAGCTCAGCTCTGTCTGCTAGGAGACTCCCTCAAAGCAGCAGGCCCCACGTCCTGGGGGTTTCGAGTGCTTTGCAGGTCCTCTGTCTCAGCTGCCCCCATCATCTGTGACTTCTGGCCTCTGGGACAGCTGAACTCCCCCGGCACCGGGGTGACTTTCTATGGGGCAGGCAGAGGCCCAGTCAGGTCAATCTCTTCTGCTGCCAGATCCGAAGGCTCCGACCAATCCCAACTGGGCTTCTCTGTCTTTGCCCTTCCGCTTGAGAGGAGGGTGGCACCCTCAGAGCTGTTGGCTTCACTGGG
>NW_015387237.1:289523-301458 GCF_001527695.2 Protobothrops mucrosquamatus | reverse complement strand
ACCCAAGCCAGAAGTGACCAACAAAGCTGATTTTCAAATGTAAAAGATTATTGTCTGTACCTCCCAATGAAGCAAAACTTTTCTCATAGCTTTATAAATGTATTTATAAAGTTATATATTTATAAAGGAGAGATCCAACCTAAAAGTAAGGAGAAATTTTCTGACAATAATCAATGGAATAGCTTGCCTCCTGGGGGTGATGATGCTCCATCACTGGAGATTTTGAGTCAAAGACAGGACAACCATTTGACCAGGATGGTATAAGGTCTCCTACCTTAAGCAGGAGGTTGGAATAGAAGACCTATGAGGTCCCTTGCAGCCCTATTATTCTATGTTCTATGTACTTCATTTCCTGGAAGAGCAAAGTATTTTGACATGGTAACTTTTGAAGATGGAATATACATACCCATCCAACCTAGTCATTCTTCTCTTCATTAAATAAACATATTTCTTAAGTAGAACACTTTTCATTAAAGTATAAAGAGATGTGTAGCTAGATCACTTTTGGCAAACCTCATGGCAATTAATGATTCAACATGTGGTCAAAAGGGTAATTTAGTACTAGAATAAAGATGTTTAATGAATGCAGCCACAATTTTTTTCCCTGTCTAAGAAAAGGCCGGTCTTAGTGTCCTGCTTCAGGTTCCAGTGGCACACACAAAAAAATTCAAATGTCAATTGTTCTTTGAGGTTGAAGGATTAAGAATGAGACAAAGAAATATAACCAAAACAAAGCCTTACTTTCAAATTTGTTTTGAAATAGGAACATGGAAAGGAGTCATCCAAAGTCAATCCAAGTTTCAAAGAGCCAGAGCAAGGTTTTCAGCCAGTTCAAGAGTCAGAGGTTCACAAACATGCTCAATACCAGCTGTTTCCAATAAAGGCAGCACAGTCAGAACTATTTCTTATATATTTCTAATATATAATTAAAAGATTTACTTCTTTGTTTGATGAAGAGCCTAATAGAACTTTGCTGTTCTGTTCTCCTCCCTCCTTGTCTGGTATGTGGGCTGGGAAGTCTTATGTCATCCTCCTCTGACTTTTCTCATTGCTCAAATGGTGCCTGTGTTTGATCAGCTTCATGTGATTTCTGACTTTGTCCTCTTAAGACTGTATTTCTGTATTTTTGTATTTTGTGTATAGTATTTGTTTTTTAATATGCTGTGAACCGCCCTGAGTCCTATGGGAGAAGGGCGGTATACAAATTAAATTAACATTAACAACTCCATAGCTGGACAACAATTTCAGCTACAGATTCCAACTCAGAGTCCTGAGCCTGGCCATTACACTTACAATGGAAACATCTGGGATGCTAAATTGCCTAGAGCAGTGGTTCTCAACCTTTTTAATGCCGTGACCCCAACCGGTCGTAGGTCGAGGACTAAACCGGTCGTAAGTCGAGGACTAAACTGGTCATAAGTCGAGGACTACCCAACCGGTTGTAAGTCGAGGACTTTCCCTGCCCGGGAGCGCCGCACATGCATGGTTCCGCCCCCTGCGCCGGCCGAGGCGTAGCTGGCAAGCGGCAGAGACGGAGCAGGCTGACCACCAGCTGGCCCAGCCCAAGGGAGGTAAGGCACCCACCGGAAAAGGGGGAAAAAAATGGCGGACAAAAAAAATGGCGGACAAAAAAAATGGCGGACAGCCTTGCTTGGCGACCCCCGTGAAATGGTCGATCGACCCCAAATGGGGTCCCGACCCACAGGTTGAGAACCACTGGCCTAGAGAGTTTCACAATTCATCCTCAGATGAGATGGTGCATAGGGTTCAGATTTTGCAGGTCCCTAATATGCTATCCTTTTTATACACCTTTATACACCTCAAAGGAAGCTTCCAGTGAAATCCATTGAAGCTGCTTTGGGACTAAGAAAAGGTATAGAGGATATAAGTGTTGTGGTTCAGAGAATAGGTAAATATGCTAAGCCATTTAATTTGTAAATATGTAACTTTCAGGAATTTTTTAATAATTAGGAAATATGCATATATTCTTAGGCATATAAAGGAAAAAGAGGACAAGTTTAAATCTAAATTCATAACCCATGCCTCCTCAAAGATATGCTGAATGCACAGTGCTGGGATTCAGCCAGTTCGCACCACTGCAACAGAACTGGTAGCTAATTTTTTGTTGCCCAGGCCCAGAATGGACTTGTGGAAGCAACATCCACACAGAGAACTGGTTGTTTACATATTTGAATCCCACCACTGTGAATGCATATATCCCTATAACCAAACCTTTGTGAGTGTTATGTTCATTCTCAGCATCCCATAATGAATTGTTGAGATGCAAAGGTTATCCTGGCAGTAAAATCCATTTCCCTTTTAATGCAAACTTTAAAACAACTGCCTCTCATCTTTTGAAATCATTGCCGGTGTACATTGCAATGTGATCTATGGGTTAGTATTACAATTTAGAGGGTTCCACTCTTTAAATTGAAAGAAATGGGCAAATCTGTTCAATCCTTGCTATTGTGAATGATGACCAAATAAACCTTTGTAACTCACAACCTTTCCATCAGAGTAAATTTTACCAGGAGAATTGAACAGAAACAGTCTTGAAATGTGTTCCTGAGACTCTTTAGTTCTCTATGTGCTGGTATGAAAAAAGGTTATACTGGGTGTTGGAGTACAAGTCACTTGAGTGTTCTTTCCTAATTCTTTCTTTCTGGGAGAACATATTATTATTATTATTATTATTATTATTATTATTATTATTATTAGACAGGTTATTTTTAAATACTTTCCCACTTTCCCTTTTTAAAAATACCTTGGGGAAAATACCTTGATTTAATGACAAATCTCATTCTCAGTGTATTACTGGAGCATTAATATCCCTTTCTCTCTCCTAATTGGTTACTTCTGCATAATTATTATTTTTATTTCCAAATTCCCATGTTCATCTTTAAATTAAAATATAAGCCCTGAGCCAGTTTGTGGCTGAAATGAAGCATGAAGGATAAAAATAAATGGTAGGCTAGTGTACCATTAGTGCACTATTTCAATGGTAATAAATGTTGAAATTTAAGTCTAAATTATGCATTCTAGAACAAAAAGCCACAAACTCTTTTCTAGGACAAGCCCTACCTTAGTGTGTGTGGGGGTGTGTGTTGCAAATTCAACACACACACACACACCAGAAATAAAAGTCTACTCAGCTTCTAGTGATGATCAGTGACCTCATAATGCCACTGGAATGGCAAGACCAAAATGAGTACCGTGAGCCTTGCAGAAGATTTAAGGTCCCATTTTGCCCTTATACCTCCATCCAAAGTGGAAGAATCACCTTGCATTTTAGAAGGTTTAGACTTATTTCCCCTAAATGGTACTATATGGCTCAAAGAACTCAAATGTGTGTGTATTTTAACCCCACACCTTCAAATGGCCCTTCCCATTCTGGATCTATGGAGATTCTCAATCATCCTGATCACAAAGGTGTTCCAGAGGTGCTTTTTCTAAAAGGCAATTGGACTTTCTTGGTTTTTTGTTTGGAAATATTTTATTTCTCATCCAAGAAGCTTCTTCAATTCTGTCTAGAATGTGAACTTTACTGTCATCAAAAGAGTGACCCTTGTCTTTCAGATGCAAATGGACTACTGAATCCTCTTTTGATCTCCTATGTTGTGCCATGCATTTGTGAAGTGGTTGTTTTGTTTCCCCAATGAACAGGTCTCCCATGCTTTGCTGCATTGCACTGCATATATCACATTGCTCTGCTTGTGTCTTGGTGTTTTGTCTTTAGGATGAAAAAGCTTCTGTCTTCATGTATTCCTGGGTTTAAAGCATATATGTATGGTATGATGTATTGGTTGACAACCCTCCTGAGATTTTCAGATATTCCTGATATGTATGGAATGATAACATTGCTCCATTTGTTGTTCTCTTCTTTGTCTGTTATGAAGGAACTCCTGCTGGATCTTTTTGTGGATTTGATGAAGGCCCAGTTTTAGGCTAGCCACAAGTTCTGAGGACTTCTTGATGTGTTTTTGTTCTTTCTCTTTGCAAACAAAAAACCAAGAAAATCCAGTTGCCTTTTGGTAAAAGCATCTTTGGTGTATGGTTGCTTTGAAAGGATGAAAGAGGTTGATGAAAGATGGTGTTCACAATCCATGGCCCATGGGTAAGAGAAATACAGTTACTACGTGTAAAGCAATTTAGGGTTTGGGGACTTGTTGAAAGGAAGAACTGTGCATTCCGTGTAGATTACTTTGGTTTTTCTAAGCTATCTTGCTGTTCTTGGGTGTAATAGAAGACAATGGCATGTTGCCAGCAGTCTCTATCCAAAACAAAAGAAAAAAAGAAGGCACCCTTCTTATAGTCTACCTCCAGAAGGCAAATGTCATCTCCTTTGTCACTACAAAAGTCGTGACTGTAGCTGAAACATCCTCATTCCTATTTCACATTTTTAATGACAGCACAAATCAGTGTGAGAAAGCTCACAGCAAGGCTAACCTTGCCATGTTCTTTCTAGGCTAGGAAACAGGACTAGAACACACTTAATTCCATCAGCAAACTACAAAGGTAAGTGAACAAGTCTAATTAAGATCTAATCCAGAGCTGCACGGTTTGTGGCTGACTAAACTCAATACAGCCCAGTCCTTTCTTAAAAAGTGGGGTTACTTTTTTATTCCATTTGGAGGAGCTACAGATGCTGTTCATTAAGAAGTCTCTACTCAGAACATAAAGGAGAGAAAATACTTCTCCATTTTTGATCACTTTTTAAAATGAACATCTTTAATTAATCATATGAAAAAACCCCAGAAATGTTAAAAGAAAGAAACTTAAGCATAGCTGAATGCCAAAAGTCTTGTTCTGAGACTGTATTTAAAGTGCTAAGTGTGTGTGTGTGTGTGTGTGTGTGTGTATGTGTTAAATACTAGTTGTAATGATATGATTCTTTTAAAATCATTCATTGATGTAGTGATAAAAATATCTGGGTGAATCTATAACAGTAATGCTCTGTTTGGCTATGAGAAAAATCAGAGAGAAAGCGATAAGGAAGAATGCCATAGCCTTTTCTTATAACTGCTCATGTCACTGCATTCAGCTGCAACTTAAAAATGGTCTTCAAGGGCAGCAGAGTAGAACCCATTGATGTAGAGTTGATCTTGACTTTGGTCAGTAGCATCTGTAGGGGCCATTAAAATTAGTAAGATGGGAGGTGTAGCATGATGGCAAGCATGATGAAATGAGGGATCTCTCCCTCACTCTGTACTTTGGTGAAGAGTCAGGTTTTCATTCTTCTAAATACCACCAGGGTGTGGGCCATTTGAATCTCACAGAGCATTTCAGAGGATAAGTGCTGCTATAGAGAAGGTGCATTTCCAGGGTCCCAAAAGGGACACCTTCTTCTTCTTCTTGTGCCATATCTGTTATGGATGTTGGCGATCAAGTTGGCCATCCTGTTTTTATCAGCAGCTGCACGAAAAAGTGCTGCTGAGTTTTGTCCAAACCAGTCCCTTAGATTTTGAAGCCATGATGTTCTTCTGCCTGGACCTCAATTGCCTTCAATCTTTCCTTGGGGGATTAAATGGAGTATGCCATATTTTTCTGGGTGTCGCATCACATGTCTGAAATAGTCTAACTTTCGTTTTTTAATTGTTTTGATCATTTCCCTTGGCTTTTCCAGGCGGCTTATCACCTCCTCATTTCTGATCTTGTCAATCCAGCTTATACATAACAGCCACCTGTAAATCCACATTTCAAATGCTTCTAGTGGCCTTCTGTCAGAGACCAACTCTCTACTCCATAGAGCAGGATAGAAAAAAATATAACATCTGATAAGCCTGATTTTCAATTTTAGAGTTATGTCGTGACTGCAGAACACCTTTTTTATTTTGAAGAATGCTGTTCGAGCTTTCTCTATCCTTGTCTTTACTTCAATGACGTCCCAGCTTTCATGTAAATTAGAACCAAGGTACGTGATCCTTTCAACTTTTTCTAATGGTATTCCTTCTGAATTTATTGGTGGTAAATTAACGGGTTGTTTGCTGATGACCATGATCTTGGTTTTTGAGGTGTTAAGCTTCAAGCCATATTTTTCAGATATTTCTGTGACTCTGTTGATGAGGAGCTGAAGGTCTTCATGCTTACTGGCAAGTAGAACTGTATCGTCAGCATATCTTAAATTGTTGATCCAAACACCATTTACTTTGATGCCAGCATCAATGTTCTCCAGTGCCTCGCTGAAGATTGACTCAGAGTAGATATTGAACAACAGTGGAGGCAGAATACATCCCTGTCTGACCCCTCTTCTTATTTCTGCATCAGCTGAGTATTTTTGGCCTAGTCTCACATTTGCTACCTGATGCCAATACAGATTCTTTATGATTTGGATGTCTTTGTCATCTAGTCCCCCTTGTTTCAGGATTTCTAATAGTTTGCTGTGTCTTATTTTATCCAATGCTTTTTCAAAATCAATGAAGCACATGTAAACACTGTGATTGACATCTCTACAAAGGGACATGGAGCATGCCAACCCTGTCAGATTAAAGTAGATACTATGGGAAGCAGGTAACCAGGCCTTATGCTGTATAGGGCTTTGTAGGTAGCAATCAACACCCAAAATTATACCCAGAAGTAAGCCAGCAACCAGCAACAAAGCCACTCAGTTACATGAGGACACTGAGACATGTCTGCTACTGCTCACACTGCTACATTCTGGACCAGTTGAAGCTTCCAGGTAGTCTTCAAGGGCAGTCCCATCACATTAGTCAAGCTGTGAGGTGATTAGGGCACAAGTGATATATTTATTAAGTCCTTGGTTTCAGAGCTTGAGTTTGAAGGACACCTTAGCATATTGTGAAAATAAATGTTACATATTTAGTTTTTGAACAGTGCTATCACACAACAGCATATTTAGAAAGAGAAAGTGGTACATAATGGTAAAGGAGTCCCTGTGGATTTCACTCTGCTAGTTGTTACTAACTATTGGGGATGGTGCTCATCTTCATTTCAAGGGCCATTGAACCACCACTGCAGAAGACTTTTTTTTTTTTGTCATGTGGTCATCATGCTGTTCTGGGGCAGTTACTTTCCCACTGAAGTGGTACCTATTTATCTACTCACATTTTCATGCTTTCAAACTGATAGGTTGGCAGGAGCTAGGATTAGGTTAGGAGCTCATCTCATCGCACAACACTTGGGTCTTGAACCTAGGCTGTCAGCTTTCCAGCCGACAAGCCCAGTGTCTTAAAAGCTGAGTTACTGTGCCATCTCCCGAAAGGGGTAGAGAGGCTGTGATTTAAGAAGAGGAAAATAAGAGGGTTCCCAGAGTTGCCTCACAGCAAGATGGTCAGCAAACAAATTAATTAAATAAATAAATAAATAAACAAACAAATAAGTAAATAAATAAATAAATAAATAAATAAAAAATAAATAAATAAATAATAATAATAATAATAATAATAATAATAATAATAATAATAATAATAATAATAATAATAATAATAATAATAATAATAATAATAATAATAATAATAATAATAATAATAAAGTTGGAAGGGACCTTGGAGGTCATCGAGTCCAACCTCCTGCTCAGGCAGGAACCCTACACCATTTCAGACAAATGGCTGTCCAGTCTCTTTTTAAAAACTTTCAGTGTTGGAGCATTCACTGCTTCTGGAGGCAGGTTGTTCCATTGGTTAATTGTTCTAACTATCAGGAAGTATGCATATTTCAATCAGGTATCTATTGTAATTTTGGAGGAAAGGAAGTCTCTTCGTTTCTTCCCTTGCCATTGGTGCCTTCTCCCTTCTTTTTCCTTCAGCATGCTGCTTATTTCCAAAACAGTCTGCTTTGCTAACAACTAACAGCAAATATAATAATGAATTTGACGACTTAAAAAAGTACACATCTGAGGATTATAAATCGATGGCAGTTCCAAGATGACATATTTCCACTTCTTCCCTCCTCCCTAATTTAACGCATCCCATTTAAGAAACATGAGCCCCAAATAATGAGAAAATTAAGCAATCTCTAAGAATAAAAAAAAAAATAACAGGAGGGATTTGCATACAGTATTTCCATGTGACTAGCAGGTTTCACATTTTGAATCAAACTTGGAAGTCTTTCAGCTATGACATCCAATTACTGTTCTTAACAATAAATTGAATCTTGAAATAAGCAAAACGATTTGATAAGCAGCCCAGCAAATTTTCCCAGGATTCGGTATAATACACCAAAGATTGTAATGTTTGCTTCAAAACATTATGATAAGTTCCAGAGGACTGAGCCAAGAGAACATTATGATTCTGCAACTACACAATGGAATGGAAGCCTTTAATCTGCCAATTATGTTCTTATGCTGAATTTTATCATGATTGTTTAATAACCAATCCATTCTATTATGTTCATAAGCTGCCGTAATGATCGTGAAGATGATGATGAGATGGGTTTGGATCAGTTGAATAGCCTTAACATTTTGTTAGGAAAAATAAAGTATTTTAACACACAGTGTTAAAGTGGATCATTATTTTTCTATTATCCACATCCTATACTAAGTGAGTTGACAGAATATTTAACTGTTATGAAGGAATAAGAACAATATCTGCAAGCCATTCTATTTGTAAATCTAATGTTCTCAGGAGAAGCACACTAGCCTTGATATGCTGTATGCAGAATTATCTAGGGCATATGGTAGCAGCAAGGACTCCCATTTATAACCCTACTGCTTGGTTTTATGCTTATAACAACAGGTTTAAGAAGAAAGTGTTTCCTAACTTGTGCTTTAATGTTTCTTTTTTTTTTCTTGGCATAAGAAAAGAAGGATTAAGAAATGCAGGTACTCTTGTGTGCCACGTCTGAAGGATTGATAAGGAATACAGCAGGACCTCCAACATTTAGTTGAAATGTCAAACTTTAGACACAGGACTGCACAGAGATAGGCTAACAGTACATTAAAAAGAAATATGGTGTTCCTTTGAACATGTTGCCTTTTGCACTTACAAGAACTTTGGTAAATCTCCTTGAAGAACCATTGCTCAAAGCTCAAACTGAGGACCTTCAGATCTGTCAGGGGACCTTTATCTTTGCTTGGAACAGAAGGTAACTTAGCCTTCAGTGCTAATATCAAGAAAGCTCTATTTCCTTCAGGTTCCCGATCTCCCCTGTCTGTGCTCTTGTCCCTTATATGTCAAGGGATGGTGGCCTCTACTGGACAAAAGCTAGACTTCTTCCGCTTGACTTTCACAGTGTCAGAGAGCAAGGGTTGCTCAGAGATTATTCAGAAGAAGTGTTTCAGACCTGGTGCATATGGGAGTAAAGCCGTTCTTTGCCATTTGTTAGTCTCTTAAAGCAGTAGCATCTTTCATGCGGAAGTCTGAAGGAAGCCAGGCTGCTTCAACAAATGCCAGTGTGATGCTCTGCTCATAAGCAGTCAGCAGCGCTTCTTTTGAATCATTTTCAAAACATGCACAGTGATAAGTAGTACCAACTTTATTCATCAGTTCATGCATAAACTGCATAGATAGTAGACTTGTGTGAGGCTGCTGCAATTCATCTCGTATGAATAGAAGCCTTTTCCTGTTACTGAACGTGTCAAGGGAGGCAATAAAAGTGATGTGAAAGGAAGCAACAGTTTGTCTTTTCCCTTATAAGCAGGGAGTGCTGCGTAGTTTGCTAAAGCAGCTTTGAAGGTTGAACTAAAACACTCTAAGCTTGACACATCTCTGACAGAATGGTCAGTGTGCATGTTATGGGGCAATATTACTTTCATGGCTGTGCATGTGTCAAGATTAAATTTCCTTTAGCCGAATAACAGAATAACAGAGTTGGAAGTGCAACTACCTGCTCAAGCAGGAGACCCTATATCATTTCAGACAAATGGCTGTCCAATCTCTTCTTTAAAATCTCCACTGATGGAGCACCCACAACCTCTGGAGGCAAGCCATTCCACTGGTTAATTGGCTAATTAGCACATGACAGACATAAGTAGTCCCTCCTCATGGAAATTTTCAGTGAACATTCTCCACTTGAACACTAGATTAAGGAGGATGAAGTCATGCCAGATTGTCTTTGGCAACCCTAACAGCTATCATAATGGAGAAATAAAAATTATTTAAGAGAGAAATAATGGAGAAATAGAGGTTATTTGACAGTCTGTCTCTCCCCAATGACATCTACCTGTCCCATCAAGTCCAGCAGAAGAAACCTGCGGTGGGTTCCATTTACTAGAGATTTGACATTTCAAAGGTCCCAGGAGGAGGCCCTTTTTTCTGTTATACCCACCCTATGGAACATGATTCTCAAAGTCTGGTGGCTCCAAACCTTGATGGGCCTCTGGAAGAGCCTGAAAACCTAGTTTGTCATCTGGCCTAGAGATCAGAGAGTGGTGTGGAACCCATAAAATGGCTGTAATGTTGAATGGTTATAGTCTACCAGTGATTGTACTGTATGGCTTTAAACAGTTGCTGAATTGTTTTTAACATTTGTATTGACTGTATGGTTGCTTAATTTTTTAAATTATTTTTTGCATTATTTATATTTTAATTGTAAGCTATGCTAAGATATGAATGTGAGATGGGTTGTAGGAAGGAAGGAAGGAAGAAAGGAAGGAAGGAAGGAAGAAAGGAAAACAGAAAGAAAGAAAGAAAGAAAGAAAGAAAGAAAGAAAGAAAGAAAGAAAGAAAGAAAGAAAGAAAGAAAGAAAGAAAGAAATCTCAAACTGATAATGGAGAAATCTCAAATGTCAAGTTGAGAAGATTTTTTTTATAAAGCAGCAGTATTCATAAAATTTGAAGTACTAAAATCACAAAACTGCATATCACTTATTTTGACCACATCATGTGGGAGAATTCACTGGAGAAAGCAATTATGTTGGAAGAGTTAGCAGTAAAAGAAAACCAGGCTGCCAAAGAACACGAAGGCTGGACACTATCAAAGCTGACACAGCTGGCTCATAGAATAACACAAAGAAGCAAGATCTGAAGATGTGGAGAAACCTGGATCATAGAATCGCCAAGAGTCAGACATAACTGAATGGATAACTTCATCATCATGAAGATAACCCTCCTTGGGTGTGCTGGAATTGATTGTCAGGAACGCATGAATATAGAAAGAATTAACATAAGCACTTTTTAAAAGCCGTCTTGGATTCTCTGGATTTTGCTAATACTACTTTGAGTTTTCTGAATGGCACTGTATGTGAGCACTGCTATTTGGACACCCAGATTAGTATATATAGCAGTCCAGGTTTTACAAGAATAAAGTTTGCAGCCAAGATTTTGGAGGAAGGAAACAACTAAGGCTGCCTCTTCATTTGTGATTTCGTGGTTCATGATAACACTGATGGCCACTATCCAACCCAGATTTAAGCACATTTAAACATGAATCAAATCAATAGGCTTGTTGTTGTTGTTGTTAGTTGCGAAGTCATGTCCAACCCATCGCAATCCCATGGACAACGTTCCTCCAGGCCTTCCTGTCCTC
Organism: Protobothrops mucrosquamatus; assembly: GCF_001527695.2. NCBI lineage: Eukaryota > Metazoa > Chordata > Lepidosauria > Squamata > Viperidae > Protobothrops > Protobothrops mucrosquamatus. The sequence continues at coordinate 290,037 of NW_015387237.1, read as the reverse complement.
TACCATCTTCTGGAGTCCATTTAAGCTCACGCCTACTGCTTCAGTGACTCCATCCAGCCATCTCATTCTCTGTCGTCCCCTTCTTCTATTGCCCTCAATCTTTCCTAGCATTAGGCTCTTCTCCAGGGAGTCCTTCCTTCTCATTAGGTGGCCAAAGTACTTAAGTTTCAACTTCAGGATCAATAGGCTTAACTATGTTCAATGTTGCAATATATTCTGGCCAAGTTTTATTTTGGACTTGGCAGGATGTTGTTGTATATAATTAATGGATACCAAGCCATATTTTTATAACTGTTTTCAGAGAAGTTATGGAAATCTCCCAGAGAAGGTATGAAAATCACTCAAGGATTCAGTTTATACCTCTTACATTTGTGATTTGGATTCCCTCTTCTAATTCTCAAATTCTGCAGTGCAGAATGCTATGGCACTCTCATGCAGCTTTCTATTTTATTTTGAATGATTAAAGACTAATTAGGAAGAAGCTATTATAGACCATCTGAAAGCTTTGATGCAG
>NW_015387237.1:253181-289254 GCF_001527695.2 Protobothrops mucrosquamatus | reverse complement strand
AATCACAATAAAGATCAAGTATGTTAGAATCTCTGCTTGCTGCTTTCCAAAAGGCAATTTATTATTGTAGCATCTCTGCATTCCAGAATGTCCACAACATATATTGTTTATATTTAGATATTGACCTTGTTTTACTATCAAATCTGTAGTATTCTAAGCTCTTAAATGTGACTTTTGGAGGTGAGATTTTTTTTGCTCTGTTTCCCTATTTCAACCACTTCCCTTGTTTTGGCCATGATGATGCTTCATGTTCTTTCAGACTAGTGTTTCTCAATCTTTGGAACTTTAAGGACTTCAACTCCCAGACTTCTCCAGCCAGCTTAAAATTCCCAAGGTTAGGAAATACTGGTCTAGACTGTTTACTATACTGAGAGAGGAGCCTTGGTGGTGCAGTGGTTAGAACTCAGTACTGCAGGCTAATTCTGCTGGCTGCTGGCTGCCAGACGTTTGGCAATTCGATTCTCACCAAATCAAGGTCGACTCAACCTTCCATCCTTCCAAGGCTGGTAAAATGAGGACCCAGATTGTTGGGGGCAATATGCTGACCCTGTAAACTAGATATAGAGGGCTGTAAAGCACTGTGGTATATAGGTCTAAGTGCTATTGCTATTGCTATTCACATTTTTCTTTACCCATCCTGGATGAATAAAAATATAAAAGAAAGGGGAAAAATATAACCATTTTTTTCAGTAAGATAAAGTACAATAAGAAAGAGGCAAAATTCTTGTAAATTTCACCTGACTAAAATAAGATCACACAAAATACTTCAAGCCACATTTCTCATTTGCTACAGCTAAGAACATCTGGTTAAAAATATAAGAGTGGCTGCTGGATGGGACCCCATCTGGTCCAGCAGTTTGTTGTTGCAGTTGGCAATCAACCATTGGTCTCGCAGTGGATGACCTTCAGTAGTAGTCACTCTGCCCTCAAGGCTGATACAGATGATCCTTACAACTATTCAAAATTATGACAGCACAGAAAAAAGTGACTGTGAACCAGTCCTTTTGCTTACAACTGTCCCAATGTCCCCATGATCATGGCTGCTTGGCAACTAACATGTATTTAAGACAGTTACAGCATCCAGGGGACCACACAATTATTTGTGATCTTCCCAGATGGCTTCTGAGAAGCAAAGCCAATGAGGGAAGATGGATTCACTTAAAAACCATCTGACTCATTTAACAGGTGTGACAAAAACAAAAACAAAAAACAGGCACAAGTCACTTAATGACTTAGCAGTGAAAGTTCCAGTCTCAGTTGTGGTTATAATCCAAGGACTACCTGTAGCTATTATCTCCATGACTTCTACAAATTGATCCGACCCTTTTTTGAAACCAGCCAAGCTGATAGCCAGCTGCACATCTCTTAATAATGTGGTGGCACAGCTTGATGATGGATATATTCCAAACTAGTTCTTACACTAATTTTCTTTCTCTATATCAGTGTAATACCATAGTATAGCTGAAAGACATTTCTAGAAAATATGAATATCTAACTTTTTGGAGAACTGAAACTCTGTTGCATGTCACCTTGACATAAAGCTACTGTGAGCAGAACACATAGGAAGCAAAATCTCTTACCGAGAGCAGTGTTAACAGTAAACAATGTCTGTTAAAAAGATTTGCTCAATGGTTTTCTATATTCATTTCTAATCTTGGACAGACTTGAGACAGAAATAATTTGCTCTTAGTTTATTGGAATGAGATGAGCTCTGCCCACCTTTCAGACAAACTTTGCTGAAATCATAGATATAGACAGTCACAGAAATAGAACTAAACTTGGAGTACACAGATGGTTATGTTGGGGTGCCAAGTTGGGTTAAGATTTCTTCTTTGCAATAATCTTATATTTATTTATAGCCAAAAGATTCAAATAGGATTTCCTATTTGGTACTCTACACTACTTTTCTAGAATCTGGTCCTGTATATTCCAGTCAAATGGGTGAAAAAGTTTGGATAATGAAATAGATTTATAGGGCATCAGGTTAGAGAAGGTCACTCAACAACAACAACAACAACAACAACAACCATAGAAAATTGGAACACTTACCTTATTAGAGCATTGTAGAAAAAATGATCACCAGGCTATTTATCACTGAGTTATCCAGGGCAGCTTTATGCTGAAATGGTCTTAGATTTGTCCTTAAAAGCTGTGAAACATAGGTGAAAAAAAATACATTGAAGTCAAACTGGAGTACAAATCCCAAGTTTCAGCAGATGGCAATTTTTCAGTTGATAGAATCTTTCTTAACCAATTAATGGAAGCTAAGAGAAGGTAGCATCACACTTTTTGTTGTTAGACAGAGGTGTCTGCTCAGCATAGTTATGAAAATCAAAATTGTGGCCAGGAAAGCTCCATGTGCATGACACATACATAAAAAGGTGGAACTTCAACTGCACTGTTGTGGTTGACATCTTGACTGTTTCAACATGCCCTTCAGATACTCCTGCCCTTAAAGCTTTGAATTAGAAGATCATATGAATATCCGTGTGGGAATTAAGATTGTTCTCTAGCTGCAGTTCATGTACTATTACTGATTGATGGATTATGTGCCATCAAGTTGTGTTCAACTCCTAGTGACCAAATAGATACATTTTCTTTTGACAATCTATTCCTAACAAGATATTCTAGGTCTCACAATGTTAAACCTATCACCTCCTGAGTCCAGAACTGAAGAAGCTTCTTGGATGAGAAGTGAAACATCTTAAAGAAAAATCAGAAAGTCCAATTGCCTTTAAAATAAGAGCATCTTTGAGACAAACATGACCTAGATGAATGAGAACCTCCATAGACACCTGAGTCCACCTGTAACTGAACCCATCCACCTTGCTGCTGGTTGTCCTCCTCTTTTCTTCCAGATGAAACTCATATTCTTTTAAATTGCAAAATTGTATTTTGTATCTTAGTTTTTCATCAGTTTACTAGTTGCAGTAAATACAACCATAACTCAATATTTTTTTTTTACCTCCCATGATTATTTACACAAATAAAATGACAACTTGACTCCAGTACTTTTAACAGACAAAAGGAAATGTAAGTTGTTTTCATAGTGGGGGCCCAAGGGAGAGTTAGCTGTCTTTTCAAGGGGCCGGCAGAGGACTAGTGACAGCAGTATTAACCTCTGGTGAGCAGCTCAGGAGCATATCTAATCCTTTGAATTTCAATTCCTTTCATTTTTCATGAAAGAAATGGGAAAATGTCTGACACTGTATGCATCCATTGGATGACAAAGAAGGTAACTGTAATCTCCAATGCAAACTCATCTATAGTGGGGGGAGGGGAAATACCAGGAAAGTGAACAAAACAATAAGCGTGTGTATCAAATGCTGTCAATGATACGGTAGGGAATCTGTGGCCTTGAAAACATGGTTGTAAGAAAAAGCTTTACTTCTCCTTCTGGGATGAAGTTTTGCAGATATATTTAATAGTTTGTGAGAATGACCATGGGAGACAGGAGGAAGGTGTCAACTGTCCAGCTAGCCAACTCAAAATTAAGCAATTTTCAACACTTTGAAGTGCCATAAAAGATAGATTTTATCGAATACCCATGTCAGAATTGAAGAAGCAAAACCAGCTCTTGTTTTCCTGCGTGAAAATCTGCCTAGTTAACAATAGCTTTTCATAACCCCCACCCACCAAGTGTTCACATTGCCCAATCATACGTCTTTGGTTTGTTATGAGAACGGTCCACTTCTCCATCAGACACCTGCATTAGTGACCTTGGAATTCTTGTAGGCTCTCATGGTCCATGAATGGCTTCTTAGACTCCCGTTTCCACCCCACACTTTGTACCCCTCTGTTTCCATGGCAAGTTGAGTAGCAATACAAGTTAGCAGGCATCTTAGCAATTCAACCTTGACAGAAGGACTACAGCCAGGGCAACGATTGGATAAGAGGCAGCTTAGCCTACAACAGAAATGTGGATGTGGCAAACGTCTCAGAAGTGACCCTTCCCTAGTTTATTGGGCTGTAAAGATGACGGGGGAGAAATGTGCTTTCAGCCTTGCAAGGTAGTCCAGGAAGAAAGCATATGCAGATGAACTGATTGTATTTGATTGTAAGGTTACATCAACAGAACCTTGCAATTGAAAGAACAGTTCTTCCCCATTGCTTTTACAGCTCAAGACACTAGAGAGAGAGAAGTCCTTCTAAGATTTGCCTTCTGTACATTCTTGCTGCAGGTTCAGCTGCCTCAATGCTGTTCCACACACACAGTACAGTGAATTAAAGGTCTTTATTGAGCTGCCCATGCCCAATTATTCAGTCCCCCAGCAGTTCTAGAAGAGCCAAAATCCACACTCTCTTCTGGTTCCACCAGAGGCTCTGAAAAGCCAGCAAGAAGAGTGAGTTAAATTAACAAACTTAGGCAGTGGCTAGAGTTACCACACACAGCAAGGCAAGAGTCCAGGGCTAAAAGTAATCCACAAGGCAAGGCACAAGGTCAAGGCATCAGTCCAAGGTCCAAACACAAGTCTGAAAGCAAGAAACACGGAAAGCAGGAACATGAAACAAGGCATCCAGACATGTTGCTTTAGCAACATCCTTCTCTTTGGGCAGGCTTAAATAGTTAACATTGGTGCAGCCCCTCACAATGGGCGAGGTTGCTGCCTTGCAAGTAACTTGGCTGACTGGTGTTGTTCCTGTTATTTCTCAGCCCTGCACAACCTTGGTTTGGGGTGAGTGATTGACTCCAACTCCTCATCCTCACTGATCGCTGGCAGCTGCTCTAGCTCTCTGCCTGGATCCTCCATGCCAACTTGTTGCAACTGTGACTCCCAGTGCTTTAGCTCAGCTGGCTGCCCATCCAGTTGTTCTGGCTGCAGTTGCTCCATCGAGCTTGAGGCCTCTACTCCCTGGTCCGTGTCACCAACAACTCCCAGGCTCACTGCCCTATCTTTCCCAGAAGTGCAAGGGACCAGCTCCTCCTCCTGCTCCTCCTCCTGTTCCTCTTCCAAACTAGCAACTGAAGAAAAGACTGAAAGCATGCCCATTACTTTCTCTTATCAGATTGTTCTCCTGGCTGTGGCTCTTCTCCCTATCTCCCAAGTTCATTCCCACATGCCATTATATGCATGTAGGTGAATATATCCATATAAAATGTTTATTCTTACACATTGTATTCATTTCATTACTAATTTGTTAGAATTCTATTGGTTTTATTTTGGGTTTGGAGAAAGGCAAATCCTACATGCTGTTTGTTTTTAGTTGCAAATGATTTCAAAGAGAGGCATAGCTCATTACTTTCTGCCTATAACCTTTGTGTTTCCCATCAAACAGCACATTTCCAGATATCCTGCTAAGCTTTCAAGACTTTTTTTTTACACTTTTGATAGTTTTCCAAAGGTATTCCTATTTTAGAAACAATTAGAAAAAAGTCAACATTTTAAGCTCTATATATGAATGAAGGATCACTGATCACATAAAGAACACTAGTGATGGATTGTATAAACACAAGTTGCTTACCCTGATTTCGAAATTATCTCATTTTTGGGCTTTCACAGAAATCAGAAACCAAACAAGTAGATTTCATACAATGGGCTAAGACACACACACCCCCACACACACACATACACTAAGAAAGCAAAGCATAACTACTGTCATGATTCAAAATTCAGGACAAAAATTAACTAAGACTAATATACAAAAAGATTATCACATTGTGTGAATGCATCTGCTATACCTTTAACTGACTTTGTATGATAAAGGGGCAGGCAAGTCCTCTCTATCACATTCATTGATGGCTCAGACATTCAAATCAAAATCTTCTCTTAGACATGAACTTTAGTACAATGCAAAAAGACATTGTACCAAAACACTCACTTTGAGGGTCGTGCTTTGCCAACTGTCAGGCAATGACACTTTTGATGAGGTGCCCAGGCAATTGGTTCCTTTGGATCCAGAGATAATGAGTGCACCAATGAATAAAGAAATTGTAAGGTTTATTACTCTCTATATAAGAAATAACTACATCTCTACAGAAATAGAGCACAACAATGATAAAGACTAGCTTGAATGCATTTGGGTGAATATAAAAGGGGAAAAATGACATTGCCATAGGTTTATACTATATGCCACCCAACCAAACAGAGGAAATAGATGGACTTTTTGCTAGCCAGTTAACTAAGGTATGTAGGAAGCACATCACAATAGTAATGGGGGACTTTAATTACCCTGACATCAACTGGAAGACAAACTCTGCACCAAGTGGAAGATCAAACAAATTCCTTGCAAACCTAGCAGACAACTTTGTCTCCCAAAACGTAGAGAAGGTAACTAGGGGATCAGCCATATTGGACCTAATTTTCACTAACGGAGATGAAATAATAGAATGTGTTGAAGCCACAGGAACCTTGTGGGGGGGATCATACAATATTGGAATTCAACATTATGCAAGCACAAGCAATAGAACACCGTCAAACTAGAATCTTGGACTTTAAGATAGCTAATTTCAATAAACTTAGAGAGAGCTTGGGAAAGATTCTATGGATGAGAATCCTCAAGGGGAAAACAACTCAAGAAGCTTGGGAAATTTTGAAAAATGAGATTATAAAAGCCCAGTCTAGCACAATACCAATGAAGAAGAAAAATAACAGCTCTCAAAAGAAACCAGCATGGCTGCATAAAGAACTCCCTAATAAATTGAAAGACAAAAAGGACAAATATAAAAAGTGGAAAGAGGGGCACATAACTAAGGCAGAATATCAGCAAATTGCCCAAGTCTACAAAGATGAAGTGAGGAAAGCTAAGGGTCAAAATGAACTAAGGCTTGTGACAAAAGTAAAAAATAATTTTAAAAAAGCTTATTTCAACATATAAAAAATAAGAAAAAAGTTAAGGAAATGATTGGTCCGTTAATGGAAGAAAGTGGCAAGAAGGTGACAAGTAACAGGGAGAAATCAGAACTATTTAACTCGTTTTTTGCATCCGTCTTTACACAAAAGGAAAAAACAGTCCAACCTATCAAAAACAGTAATGTAAAAAACAGATTAGAAACACAAGTTAAGATAGGCAAGAAAATGGTAAATGAGCACCTGTCCACCCTAGACAAGTTCAAATCACCAGGAACAGATGGATTACACCCCAAGGTTCTGAAGGAACTGGCAGATGTGATCTCAGAACCACTGAACTATATATTTCATATCCTGGAGCACTGGGGAACTACAAGAGGACTGGAAAAACACTGATGTAGTTCCCATCTTCAAAAAAAGGGAAAAAATGGGTCCAGAAACTACAGATCTACCATCCTGACCTCAATACCTGGGAAGCTTCTGGAAAAGATAATCAAGCAACGAATCAGCAAACACCTAGAGGCAAACAAAGTCATTACTAAAAGCCAACATAGGTTTGTCAAAAACAGATCATGCCGGACAAATCTTATTGCATTCTTTGACCAGGTGACAAAATTAGTGAACCAGAGGAATGCTGTGGATATAATTTACTTGGATTTCAGTAAGACATTTAATAAAGTAGACCACAACCTACTACTTGATAAGATAGAAAAATGTGGGTTAGACAGCATCACCACCAGATGGATTCGTAGCTGGCTGACCGGTTTCCTGCCTGAGCAGGGGGTTGGACTAGATGACCTCCAAGGTCCCTTCCAACATCATTATCATCATCATCATCATCATCATCATCATCATCATCATCATCATCAAGATTTAAAAGCGTAACATAAAAAGCATGTATACCAAGCAAGAAGATACCCAAGGTTGTCAGGAGCTTTTTAATAATGACAACAGGAATACTCCAAGGGCAGTTAATTTCCATAGTACCCAAGTTCCCAGTGCTAGTTCTGTGCAGAAGCACCCAGCTTAAAAGACAGTAATAGTGTTTTGTTAAACTGGCACCATGGCTTGCTTCTATAGTCGTGAGACTGCAATACCTGATCTTGATTGGGTGGCACATTACTCTGAGGTGGGAACCAAAAGCCTAAGACTTTTACTGATAAGAAAAGCTTTGCAGCTATGTGAAAATTCTCCCCTCTTCTCCTTTATTCAGCAAGCAAAAGTTAAAAACTAACTGAATGTCAGTTCAGAATGAGCTCCAAACTTTTAAACGTTTCTTAATATGAAGAAGAAATCAAAATATGTCACTAAACTCTTTGAAATGCAATGGTTTTCTGCATTGCCACCACAGGTCGGAAAGCTGCATTTTGAACTCTAGGAAGGAAACAACAGGAACAACGTGGGAGGAGAGAATCTCTTCAGCGTTAGATAAAAAGAAAAATCAACAAGAAGTTGGAAAAAATTCAAGAAACCAAATAGGAGCTTCAGTTTCAAGCTTCATATGAGGATACTATGCCCCATTTATACAGAGAGTCCTGCCAGACTCCATGTGGGCTGCGAATCCTATTCGGGATTGTCCATTGTTGACGTGGCAGTTCAAAGCCTCGCACCTTTTTTAGCAAGTCTGAATAATTTCCCATTTTGCAGTTAAATCCAATGGGTTTCTTTTAAGATCAGGTAGAAGGGGGAGCCCAGCAACCTGTAGAATGATGGACAGATGTGTAATTGAAAACAGCCATACCCTTAGCTATTTCACTAAAAAACTTAATCAAAAGGTATTGGAAAGGAACTTTAAAACACTCTGAATATAAAGTGCAGCCTTATCACAGGGGAAGGAAATTTTCAGGAAATTCAAATGTTCTTCAGTCCCCAATTTTGGGATACAGAATGAACATGAACAAAATATTTCCCAAGATGATTAGGTAAGCAGCAGATGGATTCTTGATAACAACTTTTTAATATATCTCATAAATACCATGCTTCCTAAAATCTTATATTGTCCTTTGTCCAGTGACCTGAGCTGATCTAAGATACTTGGATTCCAATCTTACCCTTGCTAAGTATTTCTTATTTAGCTTTAAGCACCAAAATAATTTCTTTGCTAAATGTACAGCTGGTGAGATAAGGAAATATTGTCATCTGCTGCAGAGATAAAAACAGTGCTCATGAACATGAATTTTAGCTTGTTTAAAAACATTTTGACACCAATAAAGTTGATTGTTCATGTGTGTGAGACAGGTCTATGTTTGTTATATTTCCAAGTAGCTAATTTAATGTAGGAAAAGGATATTTCATACAAATGATCACTTTTATTTTCCTCACCTGAAGCTATTATAAGGCCACACTTGGAATACTGCATCCAGTTTTGGTCACCACAATGTAAAAAAGATGCTGAGACTCTAGAAAGAGTACAGAGAAGAGCAACAAAGATGATTAGGGGACTGGAGGCTAAAACATATAAGGAACAGTTGCTGGAATTGGGTATGTCTAGTTTAACGAAGAGAAGGACAAGGCGGGACATGATAGCAGTGTTCCAATATCTCAGGGGCTGCCACAAAGAAGAGGGAGTCAAGCTATTTTCCAAAGCGCCTGAAGGCAGGACAAGAAGCAACGGGTGGAAACTAACCAAAGAGAGAAGCAACCTAGAACTAAGGAGAAACTTCCTGACAGTTAGAACAATTAACCAGTGGAACACCCTGCCTCCAGAAGCAGTGAATGCTCCAACACTGGAAGTTTTTAAGAAGAGACTGGACAGCCATTTGTCCGAAATGGTATAGGGTTTCCTGCCTTAGCAGGGGGTTGGACATGATGACCTCCAAGGTTCCTTCCAACTTTATTATTATTATTATTATTATTATTATTATTATTATTATTATTATTATTATTATTATTATTATTATATTTCTTGTTTGCTATAGAATATGACTCACCAAAGATTATAAAAGCAGGAATGATATAAAGTGTATATCAAAAGGTATGTTTTAGCAAAATATAACTTTGTTTCTTTAAACCAACCCATTCATATGGAAGACAAACACTTCCCTAGTAGGCAAAGTGGTGTTACTTTAACTTTTCTAATTAAAAGTAGCAGTGGAGCTCTCTGTTCATGTACAGGTAGAACCTTCTAGCTCAAGATTTACTGCAAAAAGTTCTCCTATGTTATGTTCTATCCATTGATTTCATTTGAATTGCAGTGTGATGGAATGTTGCCCAGATTCCCAAGAGGGAGGGAGTACATTCCAGAGGAACAAGAGGCAAGTCAGTTCAGATAATTTGTGTGAGAGAAAGAGGGTGAAGACAAGTCCTCCCTAATAGTTCCCATAATACTTTATGGGATTGCAACATGCTTTAGTTTGGCAAGATTAATGTCAGGTTCCAAAAACCAAGAAAGACACATAGAGATTCTTCAAGCTGACTTCTTTATTGTTTTTCCCACATAGACAAAATCTTACCAAAGCATGCTACAACATCCGCAAATTATGTCCCTAAATTATGTTTAAAGAGAACCTAAGATAAATTGACCATAATAATCCAGACTAGAGATTAATTTAACAGATTCTCCAGGCCAAGAATGGAGAAACCAGCCAAAGCAGCAAATTGGTAATAATCATGACCACAGCAGTCAGCTCCAGAAGTTAAGTATAAAAGTGTTTCCTTTGGACCAAATTAGTGTTTAATAGTGACTGAACTTTTCCGTCTTTGCCACCATGGAAATGATGCAGTAAGTGACAGAATTAGATGGCTCACATCTTGGCTGAGAATTATGGGCCTATTTATCAGTATGGTTGATAGCTTTAATCCTTTCTAAATCTATTACAATACAGACTTTTAAGCAAGTCATCTGAAAAAAACCAATTAAAAATGCCTTTGGATTTTTATTACTTTGCATTAAATATTAAAGGGTAATAATTTATACCTAGTCTGTGGACATAATTCTCTTTATTTAGAGATTTAAAAAAACATGTGAGATCCTAATTGGGTTTTAAAGCCAAAGAGAACATATATTTTCATAATACCCAATTATTTAACTGCAAACTTATGTTCTTTCATTGACAAAAACATAGCTGTTGGGAGTATCTAAAGGTGCCAAGGTAGCGTTAAAAATAGGTTTTAGTAATTTACTGAAACAAATCTTTAAAACTGATGTACAATGTTTAGATCCTAAACTAACAGAGAAAGCAAAAAGCAGAAGACAGAGAGGTTTAGAAAGTCATTAAAAAAGACCAAACATTTCAAATATATATTATCCAATATATGGGTGTAAGATGGGTGTAAAATTGTGATCACATTCTTTATTCCATCAATAAAAAAAAATAAAAGGAAATTTGTATCACATGTCCCAAGCAAAGAACAGAATACCGGTAAGTATAATGTACATGTTCCAGGCATTACAATTATCCAGTTAATGCAAGGTTCATGATTTTCAATTATGGGACTGCATTATGTGAAATAATGTACCAGAGAGTATTAAGTTTGAAAAAAATCACTCCAGACCAGTTTAATAATATTCTAATCTGTCTTTTCTCCTTGCCTTATTTATTTCTATGCATTCCTTCTGTGCCAGGACTATGTGTACATCATTCTACCTAGGAATGAAATGGTTCGCACAAATATTATTTAATTCTGTCTTGCTCCTGATATTTTTAAGATCAAGCTATAGTCTCACTGTCATATCTTTCAGTTCCTTAAACCATTCAGTAGTTATCCTAAGCAATATTGTCTCTTACCAGATTCATTTATCAGATATAAAAGAAGCTTGTTTTCTATATTTAAATTTTTGGTCCATTTTTTTTAAAAATCACAATTCATAATTAATTTTTAGCATAATTTCAAAAGAGGTCTGTTTCACTTTGTTGGAAAATTATTGTCCTAGCTTTGGTTTTCATTAATTGGGATAAAAGGGGGCAATTCTGAGCATTTCCCCATATCTGAAAAATGCAATCCATTAAAATCTGTGAATGAGGATTAAAGCACATAAATTAACTTTGTCACATACAACATACTGTGTTAATCTTATTTTTCTGTGGAAATTCCTGTGAGGGGAAAATTTTCTCCAAATGGAAAGTTTAAGATTCTTAAATCTATATGAGATTATTCCAATATTTGTGTGTGTGTGTGTGTGTGTATGTGTGTTTTAAAATAAATTAGCAGGGTAAATTACTTATTGCATGTTTAATATACAATAATAGAGCAGTACTTACTCTGCATAGAAGAAATTACAGATTCTGCTACCCCTTGGCTAAAGAGAATGATTGTGATATTCAGCATTTTCTTCTGAGTGCATTGTAGCGGTGGGAGAGAGTGACCATGAATGATCAATGAGATTTTTGGAGCCCAGGTACTTTTTTAATCTCCTGGTGGATGCCTCTGTTTCAATGCCTTATTTAATGCTGAACATATGACAGCTTTGAACCTAAGGGCTGATGTGCTCTCTCTCTATATTAATAATGTAAAATAACAATGCAGTTGTAATATCTATCTAGCCTTGGTTGATTCTAAAAATCTAGAAGAGTGAGGTGTATCAGGATAGGGACAGCCAGAAATCCCAGGGCTGTAGACTGGACTGAGGGGTCAATGGATACAGATAATCATAATCATAATCATAAACTATATAAATAAAAATGTAAATGTTCATTTGTTCAAAATCTTAAATCTCCGAAAGTTCTTCACCGATTGCTTTGAAATTTTGACACAACGTTGCATTTGAATACGCGCATGTTTTTATATACCTACTATTATATAGATGTTACACCTGTGACAGGTAACATATTAAAAACGTGCGCTTTCTCTTTTCTTTCTTTTCCATTTAACCAGACTAAGCCACAGCAATGCGTTGCCGGGTACAGCTAGTAATAATAATAAAGTTGGAGGGGACCTTGGAGGTTGTCTGGTCCAACCCTCTGCTCAGGCAGGAAACCCTATACCATTTCAGACAAATGGCTGCCCAGTCTCTTCTTAAAAACTTCCAGTGTTGGAGCATTCACAGCTTCTGGAGGCAGATTTTTCCACTGGTTAATTGTTCTAACTGTCAGGAAGTTTCTCCTTAGTTCTAGGTTGCTTTTCTCTTTGGTTAGTTCGCATCTGTTGCTTCTTGTCCTGGCCTCCTGCTTTGGAGAATAGCTTGACTCCCTCTTCTTTGTGGCAGCCCCTGAGATATTGGAACACGGCTATCATGTCCCCCCTCATCCTTCTCTTCATTAAACTAGACATACCCAATTCCAGCAACTGTTCCTTATATGTTTTAGCCTCCAGTCCCCTGATCAACTTCGTCGCTCTTCTCTGTATTCTTTCTAGAGTCTCAACATCTTTTTTTTTACATCATGGTGACCAAAACTGGATGCACTATTCCAAGTGTGGCCTTACCAAGGCATTATAAAGTGGTATTAACACTTCACATGATCTTGATTCTATCCCTCTGTTAATGCAGCCTAGCACTGTGTTGGCTTTTTTGGCAGCTGCAGCACACTGATTGCTCATATTTAAGTGATTGTCCATTAGGACTCCAAGATCCCTTTCACAGTTGCTACTATTGAGCAAGGTACCCCCTATACTATACCTGTGCATTTGGTTTTTCTTGCCTAAATGTAGAACCTTACTTTTTTCATGATTGAATTTCATTTTATTAGATAGCGCCCAATGTTCAAGTCTGTCATGATCCTTCTGTATCTTAAGCCTGTCTTCTGGAGTGTTGGCTATTCCTGCCAGCTTAGTGTCATCTACAAATTTGATGAGTTCCCCATCTATCCCCATCTAAGTGGCAGTGGTCACCCACTCACAACATGTATACATAATAATAATATAAATATATTATAATATAATAAACAAATAAATAAAAATAATTATTTTAACAGCTTTTGAACTATTAAGATACATTGGCATTTTATACCCTTTATTTAAATTAATATTATGTATTATTTTAGCTTGCTACATTGTCTTTCCTTATACTCAGTTACTCTTGTAAATGCCATTACATAATCGAATCTGGGTACAGGATAGTCAGCTTCTTCAATAAGTATTCTCTGCTTGGGTAAGAGCACCTAAATACTTACAATTGTGAAGGGAAAGGAAGACATAAGAGATTGATTCTGATAATAGAGTAGAAAAAAATAACAACTGGGTATTGAAAAATCTGCTTTAGTGCTATTTTCAAAATTAACTTGTGGCATGTTAAGCTTTGTTAAGCTAACAGGATTCATCAACTTTAATAAGACACTGATATTTTTTTCTCCAAGTGCATTTGACATCAAGAAAACAACAACAGGAGATTGCCTAGATTACATTTCATCAATAAACCATTTCTTTATTCACTTATTTGTAACATAATTTAATAAAATGATAGAATTACAGAAGGGACTATCTTGGTCTCCCTTCTCAGTGCAGGAATTCAATTTAAAGCATTCCCATAAGATAACTTATCTTCCTACTGAATGCATGATGGTACTAACCCAGCAGTTTTGTATGCATTGTCAGGTGCAAGAAATCAGGAACTGGGAATGAGTTTAAATGCGCTACAAGTTTATACAAGTACAAACGAATCTGAACTACTAATGGTCAAGGTGAATTAGCACCAGATAAGAGCCAATGGACTTCAAGGGGGCTGAACTTAGGTCTCTTATGGGGGAGTAGAGACTCCAAATTGATGATGCCGCACCCTCAGACTCAATATGCTCATCTCCTACATGTACATACATTTCTACAAGCAATTAGAAATAGTGCTTGAAGCTGTTGCAAGAAGCCTTCTAAAAACACGACTATTCCATCCTTTCTAGAGGAGGGACTTATATCTACAAATTTGGTAAATTTAATTTTCAGAACCTTATATGACTTATATGACTTATATTTCTCCAATGCCTTCTAGGAAAAGTGGGAGTTAAGAATCAGGAGACAAGGGGCCTCCCCCCCCTTTTTTTAAAAAAAGTGGAAAACTCTTGTCTCCTATTGATTGTCTAACATAGCAGTTCACCTGCCCACCCACTGATAAATGATATTGGGGAAAAAACTCCCCTTCCTCATTATTTAAGAGGGGTTTGAGTTACTCCAAACCTCTTTACAAATGCCTGAAAACACAATACTTTGTGTTACAGTACAGTATCACTGAATGTGTTTTTTTGTGGTGAAGAATCAAGTTTTCCCAAATTATACCTGGTTCAGAAATTCTCTACACATTTTGTTTTTGAATGGTATCCAAAATGAAATGGATGAGAAAAGAAGCAAAAAATTCTGATTGCACATACAATTAAATTCAATTAATATTAAATTTAGTTAATAAGTTAATATGATTGCTCTTCAGACACGTATCTACAGTAATGATAATTTATGCAGGTGAAATTGAATACTTAACAATTTAGTATTCATATATGTAACTAAATAGAATAACAGAGTTGGCAGGGACCTTGGAGGTCTTCTAGCAAAAACAGAAGACCCTATACCATTCCAGACAAATGGCTGTCCAGTCTCTTCTTAAATATCTCCAGTGATGAAGCATCCACAACCTCTGATGGCAAGCTGTTCTATCGGTTGATTGTTCTCACTGTTAGGAAATTTTTCCTTAGTTCTAGGTTGCTTCTCTCCTTGATTAATTTCCATCCATTGTTTCTTGTCTTGTCTTCTGGTGCTTTGGAAAATAGGTTGACCCTCTCTTCTTTCTAGCAGCTCCTCAAATATTGGAACACTGCTATCATGCCATCCCTTGTTTTCACTAGATTAGACAAACCCAATATGTAGGTGATATGTAGGTGGCCAATATGCAGTGACAAAACTACATATGGAGATGATATCTTTTATAGGTCTCTAAGATCTGCACTTAGGGCTTTTTGTTCACGTGTCCCTTGGACTGTAGTCTTGTAATGCAGAAAAAAGTCTTACTGTTGCAGCATGTAGCAGCATTAGAAGAAATAAAAGGAGTTTAACTTTATTTAAGTCAGAATTTAATGAATTTCTGTCATCGTAGGGCACCATGACATAAAAAGAAAATCGAGCTGTACAGAAGTGAAATGAAAATGTTTGTAAAACTATTCCACCATTCAAATACTCTGAATACTGATGTTTAAAGTATCTGGGCCACCTTTTGCAGTTCTCTTCAGCAGAAAAGAGGATGAGAGTAATGCAGTAACTCAAGTGAGTCCTTCTCACATTTGCAAAGTAAAAATGTTAAATGTGAAGCAGTAGATCTCATCTAGAGAGAGATTGCAAAGAGATGAAAAACTAGTTCTCGGTGACTACTCTTTGAAAAAGCACTGTAAAGACAATTCTTTGGCAGGGTGAGAAAGGTTATATTTTGAAGCTGTCATTTCAAAGTGCTCCCTCTTCACTTCTTTTTCAGTACTATGATAACGGGGGGGGGGAATCCTCCAAAGTGTAACAATGGCATTCTGATGCACAGAGTCATCTGGTATTATGGATGCATCCATACTTGAGCATTATTTGTTTGCTATAGTGGTTAAGGTGCTGGCCTAGAAAGCAGAAGATTGTGAGTTCTAGTTCTGCTTCAGCCATGAAATCCAACTGGGTGACTTTAGGCCAATCACTCTTTCTCAGCCCAATTCTCTCCACAGGGTTGTTGTTGTGGGGAAAATAGGAGGAGGAAGGAATATTGGTATATTTGCTGCCTTGAATTGCATATGTAGCAAAAAAAATGAGGAGATTAAAAATATAATAAATACAGTATATGTATAATTTGATAAGTGCTTCCTGTATTTTGACCAATGTTTTCCCCAAATTCATGTACAAATCAAAAGAAATGAAAATGAAAGGGGGGAGGAGGATTCCTAAACCCAGGCCTTATTCAATATATTTTCTTTATCAGCTCTACCAAAGAGAAGCATAACTATGAAATGCATCCAAGAATAATAAATTCTTACATTTGAAGCTTTTTATTTCAGGTTCACCCACAAGGACTATTTAGTTTTTTTTATTCATTCATTATATTCCTATGCCACCCATCTCACCTAAGTGATCCCTGGAGGCTTACAGTAAAAAAATGGCATAATTTGGCATAATATGGCATAAAAGCATAAATAAGAACAAAGTTGAAAAGAGAATTAAAAGTTAAAAAGATGGAAAGAACATCCTAACAACACCAAACATCCTCTGTTTTTTCCTAACATTTTCCAATCTCCATGCCAATTGCAGAGCCATATCTTAACTTTTTCTGAAGGTCAGAAAATGGGGACCCACCTTTCCTCTGGATAACAACAACCAGGCCTGACCAATAATAAGAAAAGATAAACTAAGGTAGAACATATCCAGAGAGGGGCAAATCGTTTTAGAAATGAGTCTGAGAAAAAAAAAACTATGAAGAATGGTTGAAAGGTTAGAAAAGAAGAGATTAAAGGGAGAGATGAAAATGGTGATCAAATATCTGAAGGGTTGTCATTCAAAAGGATTGTACAGACTTGTTCTCTATTATTTTAGATGGCAGGATGAAGTTTGAATGTACTAGCAGGCATGTCTGTCAAAGGTAGAGTGAGTGAAGGGTGTAAAAAGAACTTCAGTCAGGATGAATAGGGACAAAGACAGGAATGAAAAATGCCATACTTTGAGACAAAACTGTCTATTTGCCATAGCCAGACTGCACAACAGCAGCAGCAAACTGGGCTTCTCCAATTCTTAAGAGAAAAGGTCCTTAAACAATAGTGTTTTCTTGAGAAAGCTCTATTTCAAACTACATATAATTGTGAAACTTATTTATGCATATAACGTTACGTACATATATGTAATAGCAATCGCAATAGCACTTAGACTTATATACCACTTCATAGTACTTTACATCCCTCTCTAAGCAGTTTACAGGGTCAGCATATTGCCCCCAACAATCTGGGTCCTCATTTTACCAATCTCAGAAGGCTGGAAGGCTGAGTCAACCTTGAGTCAGGATCAAACTCCTGGCAGTGAGCAGAGTCAGCCTGCAATACTTCATTTTAACCACTGTGCCACTATGGCTCATAACAAATAGAACATACTCTCCTCTAGGAACAAAGATGCAAATGGTTTTGCTACACCTCATTAAATTTTTGACTCAATAGTGTCTGCAAATTATGGTGAAAAATTCAAAACATAATGTTAAAATGATAAATAAGAATCATATAGTTAAATTTCAGATAGAATTCCATTAATCACAATGGAAGGGAAAGGAGCAAAATATGGATGAGGAAGAGGTGGGATCTGACTAATCCATTAACCATCTCCAAAATGCCATCCCTCCTATTGGTGGCCCAGACTAGCTGGCAGAGCCAAATCTTCAAGTCCCTTTGGAAGGTCAGAAGGGTGGATATGGATCTTATCTCAATAGGCAGAATATTTCAGATAAAGGGTAACATGGTAGAGGATGCTTCTCCTGGACCCCACCAGATGAAATTCCATTATTGATTTATTGCCCCTTCTGCCAATGTGGGCTAATTCCATCAGGATGATGGATAATCTGAACTTTTGTATAATATTTATATATGTATCATTTCTTTTAAAAATCAGTGTGAAACATTACAATCAATAAATCCTAAATCAAGGCAATATCTCAAACCTTGCAAATAAACTATGTTGTAGACATTGGATAAAAGACACTTTAGGCAAAGTAGTATGCAAAGAACATATATTCCCTGGAGTTGTGTACAATGAAGTAGAACCTGCTGAGTAAGAGAATGAAGTTTCAGAAACATATTATTTATGTATCACCCATCTTTCAACTCAGTTCAAGGTGGCTAGCAATCAACAAAAGGCAGAGTGCATTTTCATTTTTACTGAAGAAGTTACTTAGATGAGTAACGAAACATCTCAGTTTTCATAAACTTTGGCCCAGTTACCATGATTTAACCATTGTGATGAAACAAACACAGTTTCAAAGGCCAACCAAGGGAAACAGGAATTGACGATTCATCACTAGTAAAAGACAGGCATCTTGGCTGCTTTTTTAAAGGAAAAGAAGGTAGGGGCCAAGCAGAGGTTCCTAGAGAATCTCCTATTACCAGGGCTTTTTTTCTCATAGACCGCCCAGAATGGAGTTCCGGCACCTTTTTTGGATGAAACCTTGTAGGGTAGGCAAGGCGGGTTGTATGAAGTGTGTGAGTTCCAGCACATTTTTTTTTTTTACAAAAAAAGCACTGCCTATTACTAACAAACATTTTGCATAAAATGAATATGTAATATATGTATGACCATAAGTGAAATGTTGTGTGTGTGTTTGTCAGTGTGAATTTTGTATAAACTGAAAAATTTGCTGGAATAACGTGTGTTACTCTGATATGGGCCAACTTTATAGTGTTTGTTTGTTTATTTATTTATTTATTTATTTATTTATTTATTTGTTTGTTTGTTTGTTTGTTTGTTTGTTTGTTTGTTTGTTTGTTTGTTTGTTTGCTTGCTTACTTACTTACTTACTTACTTACTTACTTACTTACTTACTTACTTACTTACTTACTTATATAGGCCATAGTAAATATTTCTTTTTAATTAGGTTTTAAATTGGGTATTTATTGTTGTATCTGTTTTATAAGGCTGTCAGCCGCCCTGAGTCCGTAAGGAGAAGGGCGGGATAAAAATTGAATAAATAAATAAATAAATAAATAAATAAATAAACTTACTTACCTACCTACCTACCTACCTACCTACCTACCTACCTACCTACCTACCTATCTATCTATCTATCTATCTATCTATCTATCTATCTATCTATCTATCTATCTACCCACCCAGCTCAGTATATCCTTAGTAGAGGAATGTTATTCCTTTCTCCATGCCTGGAGAATTTTCCCATGATTTCCTCTATTAGTTAAGTTTCCTCTAAAGTTTTCACAGATCCCTATAAAATTTTCCATATTTCACTCTAGGGTTCAGATGTGCCCTCTCCTCCCCATAAAAACTGTATTTCTGGGTATTCTGTGAAAATCATACTAAAAACTGGAAAGA
Organism: Protobothrops mucrosquamatus; assembly: GCF_001527695.2. Classification (NCBI taxonomy): domain Eukaryota; kingdom Metazoa; phylum Chordata; class Lepidosauria; order Squamata; family Viperidae; genus Protobothrops; species Protobothrops mucrosquamatus. The sequence continues at coordinate 269,566 of NW_015387237.1, read as the reverse complement.
TTCTGACAAAAAGTATCTAACAATGGAGGAGAAATTCATTTGGGTTATTTTTTAAAATATGAACTGACCCTACTGGCATCTCTGAAGCATATTAATGAACGTGAATATAATACTGATCTCAAATCATGACTTTTCTAAATTTTATGATGGGCTTCACACTTCAACAAATGTTATTAAACATTCACACTGAGACAAAGTACGCTCAAAAAGCATTCATTTGGAAAAAGGAGTGAAAGAGTATTTTTTAAATTGAAAAACTATTAAAAAGATGGAAACTGGGAAGAATACAGAGAGAAATTCATTTAAACATTTATACAGTTTGTATATGTGTGAATGTGTTTGTGTGGGCAAAGTTTCTTCCCTCTTCAGAATTTGCATACTGATGGAAAACGGAGAAAAAATAAACCTAATGTTAGGGGAAACAAAGATGTTGAATGAAGAATGATGTTCAATTAATGAATAAGTACTTCTAATTGGATAGCCTTCTTCCTTGTTACGTTATGCAGACTCATAGACACAAAGCTGGATTAAGCTTTGTATGTGGCTGCTTTGTGTATGTGGCTGCTTTGAGCAGAACAGCAGTGGGATGCTGCATTGGGCTATGGGCAGGTGACCACAGGCAGCTATTTGGTCTGGAAGCCCCTCCTCCACAATAGCACCCATGTTCAGTTTCGGTGAGGATATCAAAACTATGGTTTCTTTATGTGATGTAGTAGCTACATTAAAGTAGGATGCAGAGAACCATATTGATCTCTAGACTTAGTCATGGAACCTAACTGGATGACCTAGGACCTTTTGTAATCTTAGCTCAAAATGTACCTGTAAGAAAAAGAAAACACATGGATAGCAATATATGTTTTATAGAAAAATAGAAAATCAGTCCAAGCAACCAATACATTTTGTTTCCCAATAGAGTTTAAGCCTTTTATAGAATTTACAGGATCCGAGTCATTTTTAAATTCTACTATATTCAATTATACTCAGTTTATACATTCTAGTAATGTATGACTAGCCAACTTTAAAACCTTGCAGTTTTGTTGGAGAGTTCTGGAGCAAGCTGAATTCTAGAGCAATACAAGGATCATCGGGTTAATTTGCTATGCTATTACTGTGATTTGCTGTAGCTGGTGTGTGTGTGTATGTGTGTGTGTTTGTACAAGAGAGTGAGAGAGTGAGAAAGAGAGAGATCCAGATAGATAATGAAACCATATATATTGATAAATCATATATAGGGAATAAGAAAGGCATGATTGCTACCATTTTGTAGCTCTTCTTTCAGTGAAAAAGAACAATCACAGGAATTACGAAATCTATGGCCTGCTTTCAGTATGTCATGAATGATATTCTAGCAGTTACAAACAAATATATATACCTATTGGAGAAAAAGTGCCTGAAGCTACAAGTTAGATAGCATGATTTACCTCTGTAATAAGTGCATACTTGATACATAAAATAGAATTTCAGAACATTACATTCTTCTTTTCACATACAACTCTTCCAATTCTTGCAAAGAATGATATGGATGCCTCCTCTTCCTGTAATATGACAAAATAGATGAAAAAGAGAATGGCAATTCTCTATTGGCAATCTTGGCAGAGGGTGTGAGACTTGTAATCAGGAGCATCTGTATGCATGGATATTTCTCAAGATTGAAATCTATGGGTGTAGAAATAAGGAATGGGTGTGATGGCATTTAAGCTGCTAAACAAAAGAACCTGACAGAAGAACAAAAATTCATATGGGCTTTCATTAACCAGGGTTAATGTCAGGATACAGAATGCTAGACAGTGAATAAAGTCTTCTTTCTTTAATGAATTGGTTAAGCTGGAATCTCCCTGAATCATCTGAATGTCTTTTCCCCAAATTAATTAACTGAAGGGCTAATGGATTTCCCCCCCCCCTTTTTTTTTTTTTCTTGATAAGACTGAACATACATCTGGTTTGTTTTGTCATATTTTGAAATGCTCTTTTTACAAAGAGTTTCCACACGATGTACTCTAGCTGACCGTTTTTTTCTTTCCTATTTATTTTTACTGGGTATGAGTGTTGAATATTGGAATGTTGCTACAAAGAATACAGAGCTTTCCCTTAGAATCCCAGGTCCCAATATTCTCCATTTCTTTCCATCTGCCCATCCATTGCAGTCTTTTCAGGATCTTCTCACCAGCCTGGCCTTCTTGATGCCCTTCTCACCTCCCATCTTTCCAAGGTCTCCCTGTTACTGCCACTGAATCCCATTTTCAGTGGTATGCTTTATAACAGCTACAAACACTATGTGTTTTATTTAATGACAAATAACAAAAATGAGAGGTAGAAATGGCAACATTTAGCCACCAGTTTCTTTACACCGGACCCTAGATAACATTTATTAATTTATACATTTTTAATTGCACCATTATTTGATCAATCCAAAGCAGCAGATATACCATCTCCTACTTTCCCCATTAAAAGGGTCCTATGAGATGGTTTGGGCTTAGAAAGTGTGACTGAATCATAGTTGCTCAGCCAGCTTTTATGCCTCAGACAGGACTGGAATTCACAGTCTCCTGATTTCTAGCCCCACTCCTTAGCCAGTAAACTCAATTGGCTCCCAGTATCTCACACCTTATCCATGAAGATATGGAACTGACTGGATAATGGTGCTGCCTCCCATTTAGCCTATGGCAGCTCTTAGCTCACCTTGCCTAGGTTTCAAAACAAAGCAAAGCCAACTCTACTCAGAGGGTAGAAAATAAAGCTTCCCAGGAACCCCAGGAATGAACACTCTCTGAAAAAATATGAAAAAGGGAATGTCAAATGATTTCTGGACTGCTTCCAGGAACCTGCACAGCTGTTGCTATATGCTCACAATGAATTGAGCCTGACTTGCTTAACTTTCCATTTCTCAAGCCAAACCAATTGAAAATATAATTTTAGTCCCTGTCCATTTACTTTCATATCACTTTATTTGTTCCAGATTTCTGACTGTCATTTTTTTTTTGTCCTTGTTTTCTAACTTTTCTAATTGAAATTGAAACACATATCATGAACAACTTGGCCAAGAAAATGAGAGAAGTCAGAGTGATAAGAGAGTTGCTGCTTTCTTTTTCTCCATCCCTGTTAATACCGAGAAATTTTACATTGGATAAAAATCTATGGAACACAAGCCTATATACAAGCCCTTGCTTTCTTCTGATCTCAATGCAGAATAAATCATTACAGACAAGGAGGGAGAAAAACTCAAACTAGACCTGTAAGCTTAGTATAGTAATTCAATTCCAATTGAAAGCACACTGTGTCTAATTCTATAAAGAAAAAAAATAACAGAACAATCTATAGCATCTTCCCTCCAACAACATCACTAGGAATGGCACTATTCCATGATAAAGCATTATTTTCATTGGACGTTTGTCTCCCTTCACTCAAATTTTGTTATATCACAATGTAGCATCTTTATTCCCATGGAGCCATTAGCAAGAGCAAAAGCACTTAGACTTATATACTTCATAGTTCTTTTACAGCCCTCTCTAAGCAGTTTACAAGGTCAGCATATTTTTCCCAACAGTCTAGGTCTTCATTTTACCAACCTTGGAAGGATGGAAGGCTGAGTCAACCCTGAGCTGGTTAGGATCGAACACCTGGCAGTGGGTAGAGTCAGCCTGCAATACTGCATTCTAATGACTGCGCCATTACAACTCATTATGTGAAAATTTTTGCAAGTAGCCAATCTACTTTTTCTAAAGGGAGGATAACTACATTTCTTTTCTACATTTTATTCCAGAGTTGCATGGAATTCATTCTTTTTATATTGAATTTTGCAAAGACTGAATTCTTCAATCATCTTTAGTTTCAATAAACTTAATTACTGATGGTCTCTGTTTACAAAAAAAAGAAAACTTGAAAAGTTAATTGCTTCACAACATTAAAAACCATATTATGGCAGCATAAGGAGGCACAGCAAATTACACACAACTTTTGTCTGTTCAGATGCAAATTCTCTGGATTGTGTGATTGGCTGCTTTAAATGACTAGCTATTTCCTTAGAGTGATGTGACAAATTTTATTTTCTCATCAACTAGATTTGAGAGTAACACATTTCTAAATCCGAAGGAATCTAGAGACATCTTTTATAAGATTTGCTTCTTGATAATCTTCCATTTTAATTTTCCACAACAGTAAAAGATCTGTTATTTCAAATTATATAGTATAGCATATTTTCAGAAACATTCAGAAAATTTGTACTCTGGGATACTTTTACAGTGCAGTAATTTCTCTTGTCCACAATCCTGAAGAAAGTATATCACAGAGGGAGGGAATATTACTCCCATTAGCATTTTATTCTATTCTTCTGCACTCTTTTGGAGTTTAAAAGCTTTGGAGAACTTTTGGTTAGTAGCTGTTGTTTCAATATTCATGGCATAATGTATTTCAACCTTCAAACAGTGTTTCTTACTTCTCATCTCATCATGATGCCAACTTAGGAGGAATAATGACAATCTCAGAAAGAAATAATATGAAAGAAACATTCATATATGGCAATAAGAAAGCATCATAAAAGCTGCCTTCCTTAGTTTCTCTGTATGGAGGTTTACTTGCCCTTCTCTACCATGTGTTTTCATTATTTGCCTGACAGGATTGCAAAAAACAGATGTGTGTTAATAAGTTAGCAGAAAGAAACAGAGAAACTGAGATCTGTCAACCTCGTGGCATGAGAAAATGTTGGAAGAGATGTGAATTTTCTTGATCTAGCTTGAATAAAAGATTGAAAATACTGAATCGTTTTGATCTGAGATGGTATTCCAACTCAACAGGATGGAAATGATTTGATCCATTGAATTGAACTATCAATTTCCTTTGCATTAACGCTAGAAAAAGGGGCTTTTACGCAGACACAAAAGCAATCAATTTGATTCAATGTGATTATTTAATTGGATGAAACAAATCAATGATTCAGTCAGACTAACTTTGAATCAAATGTCTTTGTACATTCATAGAGAATTGTCTCTGCACCTGCTTCTCCTACATGAAAAGAATAATAATGATGGCATAGTTTAAAAGATTGTTGTGAAACTATCTGAAACAGTGTTTTTTGAAACTTCACTTGGAAAAACAGAAATAAGTGTTGAGTTGAATATAAATGTATTTTATATACATGAATATAAATATATATAGAATATAGTTGAATATAAGTACACTTCATATACTCCTGCATCAATAAAAAGAAGTGATCAGAATGAAGAAGAAACTAATCTGTACTGCCAAAAGGAAACAATTTGGGTAGATTGTGGTGGCAACCCACAGCTTTCATGTGGGCCTCTAGCACACCATTTGTGGCTCCCCAGCACACTGAGAATTCATTGCCAAAATCTTGTAATGAAAACTGGCCAATGTTGGCTCATTTTTAGCGTTTTTGATGGTTTTAGGGATGGGAATTGGAGTGGCTTTGCTCTAAAAGAACCAGGTCTTCAAGACCAGTTTAAAGGATAGTAGTCAAGCTATTGGATTCTTCATGGGAATATCAATCCTGAGGGCAGGTACTGATAGACATCACCTAAAACCTGTCAGATGATGCTAGATTATAGACGGGATGAGTACTTCTCTTATCAGGCATACTCATAAATATGTCTGTAATATCAACAGATACCTTTAAGTTGTCTTTCTAGGTGCTATGAACACAAGAGGTTCTTTTATCTTACAAAGCTATAATCTTTTGTATATTGGGCAATATATAAATCCTTAGTAATTTTCTATATTTTATATTTCAGGACAAATGTATAAAATGTTTATAAGCAAATCTATTGCCTTCTACACTTCCCCTACAAGCATCTCAAATCTTGTTCTCTTTTGGAATCCTACCAACCAGGTTGAAGAACTAAGATAGTAGCACAATCTGTACTTTTGGAACAGGCCTCACAAATCTGTGACGATGGTGTATATTTGAACACATAGTTGATATTTGATTAATGACATAATTTGTGAAGGAAGCTTATCATTTTGTTCTTCATTGTCACAATGCATTGTTACATAATTTTAAAAATAAGATAACAATTTTTGGAATGTTATATCTTGCCAACAGTATTCTATACCATATGTGGTATTCCTTTATCTGTTCGTAAGAGATATTTTCAGAAACTGAATGAACCATTTCAGATGTCTCTTGGGAGAAATTCTCATTTCTTCCGCTTTTACTCAGGAAATCCCAGTTATAGGTTTGTGAGAGAGATTTTAATTTCCCAGATTAAAGATAGACCTACTAATATGAATGCTAATGATACATCAGCCAATGACACATTTTTTAATATATAACTTCCCCTCTGGCTCTTTGGAATTGGTGTATATTTTTAGAATTTGGAAGATATCCACATCCAGATGTTTTAGAAAGCATGTAGCTCCTTGTTTTTTTATTAGCCACCAGTGAGATGTGGCCTGCATTAGCACAGCAACTTTGGTTTCAATCTTATGTTCAGGCTAAATTATCAATGTCAGGCAAAACCAGTTTGATAATAAAATGGGAATAATTTTCTTGAACAACATTGGTTGAAGGTAGCATACAGATTTAGATGATATTTAGGATCAGATGTTTATTTGTCTCTTTATTTACTATTTGAAGAGCTGTGATAGAAATGTCATTTGCCAAAAAGTGTGGAACAGAAATAATCACTGATAAAGACATATTAGTTAAGACGTTGGACTAGTAGCAAAGATCCAAGTTCTAATAGAAGAGATGAAGATCTATATACTCATGACATAACAATATGATTTGCTCTAGACCAGGGTTTGTCAATCTCAGCAAAAGATGTGCAGACTTCTTAAAATACATGCTGGCTGGGGAATTCTAGGAATTGATGGAGTGAGTAATGTTAGTTTTGAATCAAACATCTTACAAGCCTACATTCCAGGTTAGCAACACAGCTAAGTAAGCCTCTATAAACTTCAAAGAATGAAGAATGGATATCAGTTGGAACACCCTTTCCAATATAGAAAAGAAAAAGATACTAATCCTGGCAACTATAGGGATATTATTTGACTTCATATAATATAGCAATCATAACAAACCGAGTGAAAATTAAATGAAGCAAAACAGGAACTTCTGAAAATTCACAAGGCATAAAAAGCCATTTACTGATTGAAGAAAAAAAGAAGAAAAAGAGCCCTCTTAATGGATTTGATAGACTATAAAAAGCAGTGCTTTTTTTGTAAAAAAAAAAAAAAAAAAAAAAAGGTGCTGGAACTCATACATGTCATACAACCCACCTTGCCTACCCTACAAGGTTCCATCCAAAAAAGGTGCCGGAACTCCGTTCTAGGCGTTCTATGACAAAAAAAAGCCCTGATAACAAGGCATATGATTCATTTCTTCATATCTGGATCAGGAAATGCCTAAAAATGTTTATGATTAGTAAAAATGTTCAAAGGTAATGTCAATAAATGCACAGAAAATAAGTTAAAAAGCAAATGGTGAAGAATTCAGCAGAATCAAAATTAGGAGAGGAATATTCCAGAGTGGCTTACTGTTGTCCTTGTTATTTGTTTTATCACTTAATCTGCTTACAAATAATTTAAGCAAAACAAAATATGGCTGTTTACTATCAGAGCAAGGTCAAATGGGCTATAAATGCAAGACCTAAAATTATTCTGAAAATCAAAAGCAAAACTTGAATCTCTATTAAACAATGCCAATACATTCAGAGAGGATATCGGAATACAATTCAGCTTAGACAAAGGTGCAGGTTTAACAATTAAGAGGGCAAAATTATTGAAGATTAATTTCAGGTAATGAATGGGAATGTCATAAGACAATTGGCATAAGAGGGAGATCAAAATACTTAGGGTTAATGGAAACTTCTGACTCATTATATGAGCAAGTTAAAAAGAATACCAGCTTTAATTATAGAAAATGCATTGGAAAGAGATTGTAAACTAATGCAGGAACATAGTGAAAATCATAAGCACTTGGGTAGTTCCCATTATTCAATATACAGCAGGTGCAATTTAATGAAGAAAAGGACGAGGGGTGACATGATAGCAGTGTTCCAATATCTCAGGGGTTGCCAGAAGGAGGAGGGAATCAAACTATTCTCCAAAGCATCTGAAGGCAGGACAAGAAGCAACAGATGGAAACTAACTAAAGAGAGAAGCAACCTAGAACTAAGGAGAAATTTCCTGACAGAACAATTAATCAGTGGAACAACCTGCCTCCAGAAGCTGTTAATGCTCCAAAACTGGAAGTTTTTAAAAAGAGACTGGACAGCCATTTGTCCGAAATGGTATAAGGTTTTCTGCCTGAGCAGGGGGTTGGACTAGAAGAACTCAAAGGTCCCTTCCAATTTTACTACTACTACTACTACTACTACTACTACTACTACTACTACTACTACTACTACTACTACTACTAAGTAATAATAATAATTGTCCATGTTTTAACTTCTTTTACTATCAGGACTTAATGATCTATAGGTGACAAGGTCTGTAATAAGTTGCCATGAAGTTTGCAGAGAGCAAGTTTAGCAAGGCTGTGTTGAAAGATTCATCAGGGTCATGTTGGACTTTTAAGTTCTCTGGTCTCCTCACATAATTGTTACTTTGGTATTAGTGACATTTTAAAGCAATGAAAGTGATATAGCGTTTGCATTACTTACATGCTGAATTGTACATATGTCATTTTTTGGAACTGAACGTTTTGTTTCCAGATTTGGAATGAGTAAAGTCTTCTTTGAGTTGAGCTCCTGGGGCTTCATGGATACATCCATGGACTTTTCCTGGAAAGTACCGGTATGCAAAGTGCTGCTGTATTCTGACATTTTTCTTGTTTTTTCTGCGTTCCTTGATATTGTCTGAAGGTCTTCCTTACAATGAGTAACCAAGCCTGAGTCTATCATTAATCCCAGACAAGGTTAGCCAGTTAAAAACCTTAATCACATTCAAGGGCAGCTCTATCAAATATGGCAAATTTGATAATTTACTAAGAAAATAAATCTAGTTTTTAGAAATTTGCTCACCCAGGCTGGTCACTCTATTGTTTTTCAGAAAGAAAAACTGGATGGGGTTACTCTAGCTATTGCAATATTTAATTGTCAATTTTCTTCCAACTCCCTTTAGTGGGCACAGTAATATAGGAAGTGGCAGGTTCCATTTTCTAAATCTGAGATTCAAATACCTTCAAATTCTTTACAACTGCAACAGAGAAGAAGAGTTTCACTTCTGGCAGTGAGTCTCAGCTGCATAGCTTCTGTGAAGCGAGTGGAAGAAAACTCACATGGAAGAAAGAGCAAACATCATATACAGCTTTGCTTAGAACAATGTTTAAATACCGTGTGATCACATCCTGTCCTGCAATGCACTGGTATTATAATCAATACTCTTTTGAATTTTGCTAAAACAAAATAAATAACATTGGAATATACTGAAGAGTTGTTATAAAACATATCTGCTATCATCCCCCCTGCTCCAGGAAAATAGATTGCTTCTGAGACTAAGATTTGCAGACTCATGACTCCAAATCAGAAAGCAATAACAAAGTTCAGAACTTTCTCAAACATTTCTAAAATAAGAACTGAAAGAGAAAGATCTGATCTTTGGTGCTACTGATCTTTTCTGCTGAGTTCCCATTAATATCCCATCACAGATATGTTATATTCCTGGTTTTCTAAATTGCTGCCCTATTAAAAACATCACCATCATCATCATCATCATCATCATCATCATCATCATCATCATCATCTCCTCCATGCAGTCTTTAAATGGAACAAGAAAAATAGTAGATGTTCTGATTTGTTGTGACTTCAATCACTTGTCTTTACAAAACAATTGAAAGAGAAACCAGGCTAAAGAGTTAGATGTTTTCTTCTTTTTAAAACCGAATGATGGTGGCAAATGTGTCAGGCACAAAGAATCAGAACAAGAACATTAAGTTCCAGTTAAGAAGATTTATTGTTTAAGCCTATGCACAAGAATCTAGTCAACTAACAGTCTTGACCTAGACAAGAGTCAACAGAATTCAAGGAGGTGTGTGGATTTGGAGCATTTTTGTACATGTAATGATTCTGGGCTGAGTCCTTTCTTGACTCCATCCTCAGTTTCTGCCTCTTCTTCTCCTATGAATGTGCCCCTTAGCCTGTCTCCTGCCCCATTAACACATTTTAAAAGAGAACATCTAGCTCCACATGGTAGGGGTTTTTTTACCTTGTAATCGTCACTAATTCCATTTCCAAACATATTCATACGACACATTACAGATCTCAAAGTAACCTCTTCTCCCCTTAAAATCCTTTGATGCATTCTACTAATTATAGAAACATTGGCTATAATAATCTAATGATTAAGGGAAAGCTCAGTTCTATATAGTTCACAGCAGATAAGTTGAAAGAGCTTTTTAAATATGATATAAGGAAACCAGCTGCAGATTGAAAGCTTCCTACAACAGAATTGGTTTCCATTTTCAATTTGGTATAGCCATTGATCTGGGAGGGCGAGGCTATGCTGAAAAGGGTAACTTTAAATAAGCTCCATTATGCTTTCTTATTACATTTTGAAGGCCAGTTTTCCTGGTTGTCCTGTCAAAATTTATTGAAGCCTGTCACTTGGGTTTCAGCTACAGTTACAGCAGCAGCAAGCAGGATGAGTTCACTATTTAAAAATACAGGAAACACTCTTGACCTAGTAACTCAATTTGAAGATCAATATTCTTCCATTATTTAGCATCCTGTCCTTCTGGAGCACATTCTATTGTGCAGTGTTTAACAGGTGAGGAAATGTAGGAAGATTTTTATGCTATCTTCCATTGTATGGTGCACTCTGACATACATTGTCAAATGGTTTGAAATGGGTTGGGAAAAAGTTGTCTTAAGGGTGAAAAAATCATTGTTTTCAACTGGATTGAGCTGGAGAAAAATATTGAATCTTAGGGATGGATTCATAGGATATCCTTATTTTAAACTCCTATGATCTCTTTCTCATGCGCACATGGACCCACACACATTCTTTGAACCATCACTGGTTACTTTGCCCTTAATTTCTCCAGATACTACAAGAAGATAATTTGAAAGCTTCCCTAGAAAAAGGTTTAAAGGTTTCCCCTATCCAGTTGTGACTGACTCAAGGGTGTTGTGGCCATCTCCAATTCTCAGCTGAGGGAGACTGCATTATCTGAGATACATTTCTGTCATCATGTGGCCAGCATGAAAATATGGGACATGGTAATCTTTCCTGCTGAAAAGGTACCTATTTTTCTACTCACATTTGCACATTTTCAAACTGCCAGGTTGGCCAGAGTTGGGGTGAGTAATGAGAGGTCATCTCATCATGTGGCTCTCGAGTTTCAAGCCTGACTGTCAACTTACCAGCTGACAAGATCAGCATCTTAACTGCTGAGCCATCAAACTCCCCTTTCCCTAGAAATTCATACCATTCATTTCTCTGTTGAAGGACTGAGACAGAATTAATGATTTTTCAAGATGAGGACAAGAAAGGATAGCCACAGCATTTTCAACTTGCTAGCTCACATAGCAGTTGCAACATTTATTTTCCTAAACTTGCAAGCAGTTTGTGCTGCTTGGAGACCATTTTCATGGTTTTGAACCAACAGCATGCAATCCTGACTAAGTATTCTGATTTGAATCAGATCTGAAATGGGAAAGGTACTTTGTAGGGGAGATGGGTGACATTTTCTTTGGCTTTCAGGATAGCTGTGTGAGCCCAGAAAAATTCACATTTGGATTTGAAACAAATTAAACAGGTAGCAAGAAAAGATATGTAGCCCAATGATTAGCTGCTTCCTAATTCATTTCATTCTGATAACTCTGCATAAGGTATGATCAGCTCAAAATTCAGAGTTTTGTTGAGCTCTATAATATCTTTTGCTGCTTAAAAAAACATGATAATACCCACAAAGCTAATATGCAGTCCAACTAGGCTAAATTTTGAAATCGTGATGTACTTTTCTGACCTGTTCTATACTTTTCAATCTGTCAAAGTTGGCTAAAAGCATTGCCTCCATGATTCTACTTCCCTCTGCTTTCATAATTGATTACTTAATTGTACAATGTTGGGGCTTTCTAGGACTTTGATTGATAGTCTCTAGATGGGGATTACTGACTTCTGTACAGTTATTCAATTTGTTTTCCCTGAGAGTTCACTGTGGAGAGTTTAGTCCAATATCACCAGAGACCTGAATGTCCCTCCAATCACTTATTGCCCTTACCAGCAGAAATACACTAGGCACCAATTTACAGGCTTGCAATCACAAATTGGGGAAACAAAGATCTATACTGTTTGTACAAAAAAGAAACATTCTCTGTAAGTAGCTTTGAAAACAATATACCGATTGCTAGCTAACTTCTATTTATTCTTGTGTTGACATAAGCAAGAATTACACAGTTTATTCCAGGCATAGTAAATTGGTCACCCATCGATTCAATGAAGCCCTAAAACAGTCTTTTGTATGTTCCAGTGCCACTGCAATACTTACTTACTTACTTACTTACTTACTTACTTACTTACTTACTTACTTACTTATTTACTTACTTATCAAATACTGGATGGAAACTAATCAAGGAGAGAAGCAACCTAGAACTAAGGAGAAATTTCGTAACACTGAACAGCCTTCAGAAGTTGTGGGTGCCTTCATCACTGGAGGTTTTTGAAGACACTGGACAGACACTTATCTGGGATGGTATAGGGCAGGCATGTCAAACTCGTGACATCATGTGATATCACATGATGTATTGCAACTTTCCCCATTGCCGGCAATGGGGTGGGCACAGTTTCGGCATGACACATCCAGCCCGTGGGCCGGCAGTTTGACATGCCTGTTATAGGGTCTCCTGCTTGAGCATGGGTTGTACTAGAAGACCTCCATGGTCCCTTCCAGCTCTATTCTGATTCTGATTCTGATTCTGATTCTGATTCTGATTCTGATTCTGATTCTGATTCTGATTCTGATTCTGATTCTGATTCTGATTCTGATTCTGATTCTGATTCTATTTATTTATTTATTTATAATTTATTTGTCCCCCCCCCCATCTTGCCACAAGGCATTTGATGAACTATTTAAATTATCACCACTTTTGTTGCTATTTTCTATATGTGTCTGTTTTCCTCCTATCAAAATAAGAGTCAATTGTACCTAAAGATGGAGACAGCTTTGAATAGCAGATAGATTTTATATTTTTGAAAATGGTGAAGATAGGACTTAGGCAATGTCTGTTTATTTCACTTTCCCAGCAGGCTTTTATAAATGCAACTTGGAATCGTAGCAGCACCAAGAAAAGCTTAATTTGAATATTTCCACTTTAAAGCTTGCAGGGGTGATGGAAACTGAAGTCCAATATGTCTGGGATACATTAGTTTAGGGGAAGTTGTTTCACAACAACTAAGTATAAAGGTGAAATTAAATTAAGTTTTAATCTTCAAAGAATGAGAGAGACAGAGAGAGAATATTCAATTATGTTACAAGAGGTCCACTTTGATCGGAAATAACATTCAAGATAACATATGCCATGATTTAATCTCTTTAAATGTATGCAGCCTTTTCCTCTCTCCCTCCTCCTCCCCCAAATTTCTACAAAGACAGCCAAATTATGCTTTCAATAATTCACTATGTCTAATGTCTTAAAACCTTTAAAAGGCTTCAGGTATTGCAATCAGAAAAAGAGCTTTTGATTTTATATTTTTCAAATCAGGGCCAAAGCATAGAAACTCATAGCCAAATTAAAGATTCAAAAAATGCATCCCAAATGTTTTATTCCTGGGGGGAAAATATGAAAATAAAGCAAACCAATATGCATCAGCACTTTCTAAGAAAGCAAAAAGTCAAATAAAACTTTTTCTCACTTTAGTACAGTATCTCATCCTCCAAGTACTTGCTTAAGTCAAAGTATCAGAGTACCACTTGTTTTAAAGTTTTTTTTTTTTAAAAAAATATATTAGTTGCTTATGATACCAGTGGCAAGTTGGGCAGCCATATATATTGGTTAAATAAACATGCATATATTTCAAAGATACATCAATTTGTCAACCATGATATTATTGCAAACTTCTTGAAACTCCAATCTATTTTGAAGTAGAAAGTTTCCTTCCCATTTGTTTTAAATATGAAAGAAATATGAAGAGAAATGAAAAATAACATTAATGCCATTCATTGTTCTCTGTTTTATCTCTCAGAATATCAGAAACAGTGTGATTGCATTTCAGAACTTCATCCCAAGAAGACACCGCATTGGGTTCTTACTGCTGACTTGCAAAACAAAGCAGAATCGAAATGAAGATGGACAGAAGCCAATAAACTGAAGATTGAACTATGGGCAGTAAGGAAGATAATATTTTATTTTTCATTCGCTTTTAAAATGGAAAAAAATACTTCAAGTTAATTATAAACAACAGATTTAAAATATGCTAGTGTTACTTCCTAAAGTATCTTAATGTAATGCCTTAAAGTGACTATTTATGATCCTATACTAAACCATTTTGGAGTGTTTAGTGGAATAGAATAGAATAGAATAGAATAGAATAGAATAGAATAGAATAGTAACTTTGTTGCCACTTTGAATGTACACTAATTGGCATACATTTAAATTAAATTCCATTGCATTAAGCTCTCAAAGGGTCACCACCTCCAATATACACTACATAAAGATGACAAAAATAAATAAATAAATACAAAATTATGCATATATCCACATAGATTATATGACACAGAGAAACAACACAGTCTAGTTCAGATGTATACATGTACATGGCTAGAAAAATGAATCTTGCGAGTTTATAAGACGGATGGCGTAGGGAACAAAGCTATTATAGAATTGGGTAGTCCTGCTAGAAATACTTCGAAACCTCCTCCTAGAGGGGACCAACAGAAACAGACATAAAGTGGGTGTGCAGGGTCTCTAACAATGCTTTGAGCTCTAAGCACATAGCCCTTATAAGCAGCATCCTGAATACCAGGAAGCGAGCTTCTTATGATCATCTCATTTGTCCTTACCACTCTCTGTATGGACTTTCTATCTGAAGCACAATATTTTATCAACTAAAGGATGGATATAAAGGGTGACCTTTATCCTGTAATCCAAACTGTAATCCAAACTTTTTCAACTACCAAGAGAAACATGGAAATCTAACATATGTCCAAAAGAACAGACACAATGACCATGGCAGAGACCAAAGAGCTGGAGAATAAACCAGTTCTACAAAACCTCTCCAGTTAAGGAGAAAACAAGAAATTACATACAGGTGCTCTGGACAGCTGGTTCTCATGAGGAGACCATGGGACAGCAAACTTCCATAGGTTTGAACTTGTGGTTCTGTGATTCAATGATTGAGAATCTCCATTGACTTCACAGAGGGTCAAGGTTTATCATTCTAGTGGTGGCGCAATGGTTAGAATGAAGTATTGCAGGTAAACTCTGCCCACAGCCTGCAGTTTGATCCTGATGGTTCACTCAGCCTTCCATCTTTCCGAGTTCATTAAAATGAGGACCCAGTTTCTTGGGGGCAACATGCTGACTCTATAAACTGCTTAGAGAGGGCTGTAAAGTACTATGAAGCGATATATAACTCTAACTGCTATTGCTATCAAATTAGTTTTTACTTGTGAAAACTAATTTTTATTAGTTTTTTTTAATTATTAGTTAATAGTTTTTTATTCTCCTCTCTTTCTCTTGGCTAAGTTTGTATTTGCTCTTACTATTATAATCAAAATTATCAATAAAAATTATTATTAAAAAAGAAACCAGGACTTTAACTTTTTAGAGGTAAATGCATATCTGCTTTTGCAGATGCTATGTTCATGTGCTTTTATTAGTTTTTTTTTTAAAAAAAGCTTTCATTTTCAATATTTTCATGCCCACTTTTTAATGCAATTTGTAATGAGATTTCAAAAGTAAAGGAGGTTAATTCTTCAGGTAACGATGCAAATTCAATTTCTTGATTACCTGAATTGTAAATAACCCAACTTTTGAAGAGCACTTGGAGAAATCAGTAATTCATTTGCTGCTTTTCTTTTTCAATACAACATCCCTTTACAAAACACAGGCATTGTATTTCAAAAGCCATTGCTATTCACGTATTCCCTTAGGTAGAATTACAGTCTATAAACATGGAGCTTTATTTACTTACCTGAAAGCTTACCATGCTCATTCCTGAAAAGATTATCACAAATAAAGTTGTGCTGTTCTTTGGTTTTGAAGGCAAAATCTGCTCCAGGGTGGGCAGTGGTGCCCATGCACCACTCATCTATAACTTCCAAAACCAAATACACATTTTTCTGGGACTGCACTCAAGTTCAAAAGATAGCTATATGATTTTGTGAAAAGGCACACAGAAGGAAGGGAAGGGAAGGGAAGGGAAAAGGAAGGAAGGAAGGAAGGAAGGAAGGAAGGAAGGAAGGAAGGAAGGAAGGAAGGAAGGAAGGA
>NW_015387237.1:250153-252578 GCF_001527695.2 Protobothrops mucrosquamatus | reverse complement strand
AAATTGGTCTCAGAAGAAAATAGGCAGCCAGTCAGATTTATTTTTTACATGACAAAATGAACACACTCTAAGATAGCTGTTAAAACCTGGAAGCTACTTTCAGTCATATTTGAAGCTTCAATGTTTCAGAGCAAGTCATCCCTTCCACCAGGAGCCCAAGCAAAGGTGATGGTCTATAAAGCCAAGGTAAAAAAATGTAAGAGGCACAGAACAGCAGAGGTAAGCCAGTCATCAGGCACAGAAGAGTTCAAAGAGGCAGCAACATCTTAAACCCAGACGAGAATATATAAAGCATTGTCAAAAGACAAGACAAGCTTGCTGCATGAACAAGCTGAATCAAAGCAGGGAATATGCAGGCATACCCAAAGGTAGTAACAGACATTACTTTCAGTGTTTGGCTATTTTCTACTCAAAGTTTTAGTCCAGAGATAGTAGAGGTCTTACCAGAATTCAATCAGTTGTGTCTTGAAGGAGCAGGAATAAATTCTTTTACTAGCAAGGAATTTAACTTTGAAGACTACTCACTTGACATTGCACCACCATTTTTATGAACTCTGGAGTTATGAAGAGATAAAAGAGGCTGAGTCGATGATAAGGTACAATATCTAACAGAAGAACAGAGTTGGAAGGGATATTGGAGGTCTTCTAGTCCAACCTCCTGCTCAGGTGAATGTCCAGTCTCATCTTAAAACATCCAGTGTTGGAGCACCCATAACTTTTGGAGGCAAGTTGTTCCACTGTTAAAAAATTTCTCCTTAGTTCTACGTAGGTTGATTCTCTCCTTGATTAGTTTCCATCCATTGCTTCTTGTCCTGCCTTCAGGTGCTTTGGAGAATAGGTTGACACCCCCCCCCTCTTCTTTGTGGCAACCCCTGAGATATTGGAACACTGCTATCATGTCACCCCCTAGTCCTTCTCTTCATTAAATATCCAATCTTCTCTTAGCTCCATGGAACTATACCCATCCTTTCTCCTCTTCCATTGATGGGAATTGGTCTGCGGGTACTATAAAATGTATTGCACAATTCAGCTGAAATGAATGGATCATGCTGGCTTCACTCTGCCCTATGCAGAAATGACCACTCTTGCTCAATGAGATGAATCTAATAAAATACTGTATATTTTGCTCTGTTCACGCCATCCAAGTTGGATCTAAGAACCTTTTCATATGACAAAGCTGCATTTTTTCCTAAGAGAAGTGCACTTTCATTCAGAACAAAACAGCAGTGTCCTTCAGCCAAGATAGTGAGAATTTTTATAAAGCTACTAGCTGTACCTGGCCACGCGTTGCTGTGGCTCAGTCTGGTTAAATGGAAAAGAAAGAAAAGTGTTGCTTTTACGTCCAACAGATGGTGCTGTTTTTCAAAAAAAGCATGTTTTTACCTGTCACAGGTGTGACATCTATATAATAGTAGGTATATAAAAACACATGCATATTCGAATGCAACGTTGTGTCAAAATTTCAAAGCAATCGGTGAAGAACTTTCGGAGATTTAAGATTTTGAACAAACAAACATTTACATTTTTATTTATTTTTAAGATATGGATATCAGAGTATTCTACAGTGATGGTCACAGCCCTCAAAATGACAGGTAGGAGTAAGTGATCAAAACCCTGATCCTCTTCTTCTTTTTTATTATTATCTCGAAAGTTCCATTTCTGTATTGAACAGTGTGTTGTCTAGGTATACAAGTATTAGAATATAAAAATCATTCACAATCATCTTATCAGAATACAATTATATACTAAGAAGTAACAATCATACAGTATTATTAAAAATAGTATTTCTCACAATAACATTAATTGTATAGCAATCAAAGTATTTACTAATCCATTATAAATCTTCCTCACACAATCCACATTTTCTCATATTTCCAATTTTCTAACCTGTTTTTATCAGCTAACCATTGGTAAAATAAATCCCATGTCATATAGTATTCAGTTTCTTCTTTTTCTTTAATCTTTAATGTTAACCTACCCATTTCTGCACATTCCAGTATTTTTTAAATTATATTCTCCTCTATAGGGATTTCTTCATTTTTTCAAAATTGTGCATATACTATTCTAGCTGCTGTTAATGTATGTAAAATTAAGTAAGTATTACCTTTATTCCATGGTAACATGCCCAATAAAAATATATCTGGTTTTAAATCTATATGTTGTTTTATCATTGCTTGCAAACATAGGTGTATTTTATTCCAATATTTCTTTGCTTTGGGACATGTCCACCACATGTGATAATACAACTTGGTATTTGATTACACTTCCAGCATTTAACAGATTTATCTTTGTACATATTCACTAATATTGCAGGTGAAAGGTGCCATCTGTAGAACATTTTATAAAGATTTTCTTTGTACACTGTTGACATTGTAAATTTATAGTTTCTGTCCCACAGTTTCTGCCATTTATCTAATTCTATTGT
>NW_015387237.1:246193-248620 GCF_001527695.2 Protobothrops mucrosquamatus | reverse complement strand
CCTCCATTGTAGATAACCAAACTGGTATTTTCAAATATTGTTGTTCTTTAATTTTTGTCCATACTAGCAGTAATGCATCCCTAATATAATGTCTTTGGAACTAGCTATGTATCTCAGTCTTCCCATATCATAAAAATGCATGCCATCCCAATTGAAGATCATGACCCTCTAGCGTCAACAATCTTATGTTCCTCAGATTAATCCATTCTTCAGATCCTCTTCTTGTCTGTGCAATGTACAGATTTCACATTAAAAAGGGCAGAACTCTGATTATCCAGTCATGCCAGTGACCATTGCTGCAGATGTCTCTTTATACATTGGCTGCCATCTGATTAAAATTAATTTGATTTTTATTTGCAGTTCAGTTGAACAATGTGGATTGTTTCACCAAACTGAATCTAATTTCCTAATTCAGCTTTTTTTTAAAAAAGGATTTTGCACATATAAATATATGCTAATCAGTTTAAAGGTATCCAGTTGAGTGTCCAGTCCCAATTGTTGCTCTGATTGCAATGAGGGTTGATTTGGTGAATCAATACAATTATTCTGCATAAAGCCTTAAATTTTGTTATGATTATTTATTGTGATGCCTGGTTGCTCAGTTACCCAGATGTTTAGACTGGCTTGGAATTTTTATCAACCTATCAAGTCCTTCTCAAGGACCTGAAATAAGCAGATGTTTGATGATGTTAAAGGTATTATCATAGGATGTAAGTTGTCCAAGTAAAGCTTATTAGTACTAGATTATTAGTATTCAATTTTTATTCTACCTTTGAGGTGGGGGTTAACTCAAGGCAGCAAACATACCTAATATTCCTTTCTCTTCCCCACAACAACCCTGTGAGGTGGCTTGGGCTGAGAGGAAGTGATTGGTTCAAAGTCACCCAACCATTAGCCTGGTACTTTAACTTCCACACCAGGGCTTTTTCTATAGGTGTAAAATATATGAAGATGTGCTAAAAATGAGACACTGATAGCAACAGTATTCCTGGCTAAAAATAAGTAACTGATAGTGACTGATAGCATTTGATATAGTCCATAGTCTATCCTCATATTAACTAAGATCTGATTCAAATTTTATTCAGGTTATTGATCCCATCTAACATTTCAAATCAATTGAGCTATTCAGATTGTTTCAGTTTGAGTTTGAGTTTCCCTATCAATTTAGAAAAGAGTACAAAGGCCCTTCCAAATTGCCAAATCAATCAGTTTAGTTCACCCAATCCAATTCAACCTTCCAGTGTGATTCAAAAAGTTAATTAAATCCCACTGGCTTTGAACTGAATCTCCAAAATCAATCCCTGAATCAAAGCTAATCACGCCCCTGATAAACAAACAACCTATAAGAAAGTTTGGAGGATCATCACAGCATTTTGTGGATTTCCTCTTTTCTTGACCAGCTGTCTGCTGAAATTTAATTCATATGTAATACTACAAGATGGTTTCCTGCAATAAAAATTCTAGCTGATCCCACTGAGACCAATGTAGGAAAAGCCTGAATAAACATTGCTCTCAGTGAGATGATGTTTGCAAAAGGCAAGGAATGTGATCAGGCTGGCTTTATACCAGCTGTCAGTCATTAAATGAAATTAATGTTCTGACAAGCTCGCCAAGAGAACATGGAGATAATAATACAAATGTCAGGTCTCCTGTGTCTTTTCTTTTTTATTATCAGTATTTCCCAGGGAGGTTTCCTGGAGCATCCACATGATGTTTGGACTACTAATACTATTACGAGTCTTTCTTGAGCAGCTAACCCATGTTTCTGTATTTAGAAATTCCTCAATATGCAGAATTTGAGCCAACTATGAAAAAATTAGTACTGTGAAAAAATTAGATTCCTAGTCCAATGTTATATGTGGATAAATATTTAGAAACATGTATACTGATTTCTTATAGAGCTGACCAAAAATGTAACTTTTTCAGCTTCCAATGAAACAGAACATCACAAGAAGACTGGACTTTCCCAGCTTTGTTCCCTGGGAAATGATGGTCAAAGACTTGTTGTTCTCAAAACTAGGAAATGTCATGGTTCCGATAGATGAGACCAGTAGAAATAAGAACTCTGAGGCAATTGCTTTCCTCAAAGAACACATTTCATGGCTACATAGTATTGGCACGAACAAAGGTGAAACCAAGACTGAAAGTTCCCCGCTCCAAGGTTACAAAGTAACAAATTGAACTTCCCACCCCTGCAATTGTCATAAATCCCAATTACCGTATTTTTCGCTCTATAAGACGCACTTTTTCCCCCAAAAAAGATGGGGGGAAATGTCTGTGCGTCTTATGGAGCGAATGCCACCTCCCTTCCGCGCTGCCGCGGCCTCCCGGACGCCCCGCCGCGGCCTGCCGCACCCCCCTGAGGCCTCCCGAACGCCCCGCCGTGGCCCGCCGCACCCCCCCACGGCCTCCCGAACGGCCCGCCGC
>NW_015387237.1:237060-245493 GCF_001527695.2 Protobothrops mucrosquamatus | reverse complement strand
TTCCCCAGACCATGAACCATTATGTAACTCTTCACCTGACTCTTCTCCTCTAGAGAGGAATAGATAGCCATTAAAATCAGAGAAAACAATAGAAACTGCAGAAAGAGCTATCACAGCTACCACCACTACTGCAGATAAGCAGAAAAGGTGAAGTTGTCAAGCTGTTGGGCAGCTGCCTAAAATTGAAATCAATCTTTTTTCAAGTATAATTGTCACAGAGTTCTTCTCAATGAGATTAATTGATGAGAAAGGGGTTGGATTCCAAAACTTTCAGCAACTGAATTATTTCCTATTTAGAACTAATATATGTCCTTGTGCATTAGAGATTTCTCAATTTTCCTTCTAGCAGTCTTCTGTGCTTTAGCAAGGAAGAAGGTCTCTAATGGGAGAAACATACAAATGACTCCTTATAAGTAGATCCTCTTAATCCTTATCAGTCTGTGAACCAGCTTACACATCACCCACATCAAGCCCTTCTCTCTTTCAGAGCCTGGGGAGTCCATTTCCCTCTCCTCCTTCCTGGGATAACATTCCAGTTGAACAGAATATGTTTGCCCAACTGCTATCCTGGTTGTTGAAGTAGCCAATGGTGCTAAGCCTCCCTATTTCACTGCAGTGTTGGAACAGAGTACTGTTATCCATGCGGGGAAGCTACCCCTGAACTTCAGGACTGACTGTTTGCAATTTGAATAGCTTTGGAACATATTTCAATATGATCAGGAAGCAAGATATAGAGCTGGATCAGTGGAATTATCAGATTAGAGCAAGCTTAACTACCAAAGCCAAGGTCACCAAGGCATCCTCAGCAAGTAAAACAGAGACTAGGGACCTAGATTTCTGAAAGACCGAAAGAAAATGGATCGTATGTATGAAAGTGATTTCAAATTAGAGCTTGTTGAAATACATTTGCCAGAGTTTTCTCACATTTGAAAGGGAGGTCAGAATCTTTGCCTTCCTTTGATTCTATTTTTTTAAGAGGATGCAGAAAAAGAAGTAGGCATGACACTTCAAAAACCACATCAAAGAAAAATGAAGAGTTGATTTTTGATGTGAAAGATAAAAGATACAAACTGTCCATTACCTATATCCATTCAAAATATCATAGTAAGAAAAGATTGAGGTTTTTAATTATGCATTTCATTTGAAAGTAGGCAGGGTGCATCTTGGAATATCTTGAAATCCTTTTAGCACCAATATTTTCATCAGAGGAGCAAGGAAGTCTTAAGTCAAAAGTGCTTTTTAAAAATCGTGCTTTGTTTATATATTTGTTTACCAAATAGATAAAGTACAATAAACAGAATAGAACTTGTGATCTAATGAATGGAAAGTAATGACATACTTAATGTTGTTTGTATGATAGCAGTCTTTCAATATTTGAGGGGTTGTCATAGAGAAGAGGAAAAAGACCAATTCTCCAAAGCATCTGAGGGCAGGATAAGAAGCAATGGGTAGAAGATCATTAAAGAGAGATCCAGACCAGAACTAAAGAGAAATTTCTTGACAGTCAGAGCAATGAATCAGTGGAATGGCTTACCTCCAGAAGTTCTGGATGCTCCATCACTGGAAGATTTTCAACAGTCATTTGTCTGGAACAATATAAGTATCCTAGGTGAGCAGGGGGTTGGATTGGAAGACCTCCAAAGTCCCTTCTAACTCTATTATTCTATGTTCTGAGTTCTATGTTTTAAATAGGACATGCCTGAATCCTATAGAACTCTCATTAGTTAACATTGCTAACACTATATGGACAAAACCTAACTTCATCATTCCAAATTTTTCACTCAAGAGATAGAAGAATGGGAATTTCAGTGTAAATTGAGTTGATTTATGTTGTGCCGTCAAGTTGCTTTTGACTCCTAGTGACCACATTTTCTCCATGATTCAACAGAAAACAAGAATATTAAATTTTCTTCAAACATACTTTGATACTGTAAGTACAATGTATATACTTACCATTCCATCCAGGGATATTAATATTACTAAATGTCTGCCTAACCTGGACCCACAATAGGAAAGTCCCATTTTGCAGGTAGCTAGTAAATTGAGGGAAGATCCCAATAAGAGATTGGTCTTATTTATCCGGTCTGTTTTTAATTTTAATGTTTTAACTTTTAATGCCCATTGTTTTGTACTGTTATTTATGGCATTGTAAGACACTCAGAGCTGCTTGATAGGGAGATAGGAGGAATATAAATTTAATAATATATATTATTTACAACATTTTAAATGCATAGTTGAAAAAAGATAAACAAAATAAGTAATAAAATAGTAATAAGCAACTTCATTGACATAGGGTATTACTAGCAGCTTCTCTCAGGACCACTGAATTGACTGGATCAATGTTAATTATAAAATGGCATGCATAATTTTAACCTTCATTCCTTTTGGTTATAAAAATTTATCTGGTTAATTTATTTCAGTTTATGATATGAACCCAGAGTTAAGTCAATAACCAAATCAAGCACATATAGGAACTTGTTTTGACAAGTGGAATCTTTACATACTGGTATTAGAGGCAACATCATGTTATATTCATTATGATGTGCACTGCCCAGAGTCACTTGTTGAGATAGGTGGCTTTAGAAATCAAGTCAAATAAACAAATATTCTGCATTCACAAGGCTGACCGATTCTATGGTGTCTCCCAAATGATTATTGTCCACCTTCTATTGCTATTACCTCTATTTTATTCTTCATGCTTTTAACAATACAGGTCCCTGTACATCCTCCTTTTATAATAAATGACTGTAATGAAAGAATCACCATTATATTTCAAGCTTGCTTTATAAGAAAGAGGTCTCAAGCTGGTACTGGGCAATGGCAACCTGACTCTAGCCTTTGTATCTAACATTTCTGCCTGCCAAGAAGTGTGTCCTAACTGAGTGTGTGATTTTTCAAGGGGAAGAAGAAAAAAGAATTTACAAAAATAAAAGTCGCAACCTGCAAAGGATCAGAACATCAGTTCCAAAGTTCTAGAGGAATTTTGTTTGCAATTCAATCCCATTTTTCTTTTCCACTACTCACTGAAAGCTAAGATTGCATGCTGTGTCTAAATTAAAAGGAAATCCCTGGAGAATAAACCCTCAATAGTGTTTGCATTAATAGTGAGAATGATATAGAAATGAGCGCTATGTATATATTTTCATAGGAAGGAAACAATGCTTTTTAATGAGGAGAAATCATAAACTGAATTGAAATATAAATGGTGTCTCATAGACAGAAGAGCATTTTACACCAGTAATTGTCTTTTTGATCAAATGGAGCTCTACCATGTGAATTGGAGGAGATGATGCTATTTGATGGTTCTTCCTTCCTGTCTGCTTATGAAGACCATTGAAAAAAATTGTTATGAGGAATTCAGGCTGCATTAATAGAGGGATAGAATCAAGATCATGTGAAGTATTACCGCTTTACAAAGTCTTAGTAAGACCACACTTGGAATACTGCATCCAGTTTTGGTCACCACAAAATAAGAAAGATGTTGAGCCATGGACAGAATGCAGAGAAGAGCAGGAAGGATGATTGGGGGATGGAGACTAAAACGTATGAAGAACAATTGTAGGAATTGGGTATGTCTAGTCTAGTGAAAAGAAGGACTAGGGGAGACATAATAGCAGTGTTCCAATATTTGAGGGACTACCACAAAAATGAAGGGATCGACCTATTTTTCCAAAGCACAGAAGGCAAGACAAGAAACAATGGATGGAAACTAATCAAGGACAGAAGCAATCTAGAACTAAGGAAAAATTTCCTAACAGTGAAAACAATTGATCAGTGGAATTCCGTGCCTTCAGAAGTTGTGGGTGCCCCATTGCTGGAGTCTTTTAAGAAGAGATTGGACAAACGCTTGCCTGAAATGATCAGGATCTCTGTTCAAGTGGGAGTTAGACTAGAAGACCTCCAAGGTCCCTTTCAACTCTATTATTGTATGTTGTATGTTCTAAGGTGAGATAATGGATCTTAGAATGAGAAGGGAACAACCTCCTTTACCCACATTTGTATTAATGAGAGAATTCTCAATTAGGTTGAAACTTGTACAGTTCTTTCATTTTTCTTTCCCAGCATGACTATTGAAATTCTCTTTTAACCATTCTATTGTTTTCATCTTTGTTAGGTGCCCAGAGCTTTATCTAAATGGCACTTATAAATATGGGAATAAATATTTTCTTCCTTCAGTCACATTCAGAACTACAATTTAGAGGTCTCTAGAGGTCATGTCTAATACCTACAGGGACTTCATAGAGTCCAGGGGCCTCAGCTCAGGTAGGTCATAGGTACAGTAGGTCAGATAGGCTACCACTCCATCATTCATCTTAGTAGAAATATCCTCGCACTTAACTAAGGGAGGCAGAGTGGAAGATTTCTGATACCTTTAAAGAAAAATATTGTAACTCCTGCTTCTCTGCGAATGACTGAAACTATCAGTGATGGTATGTGCATTGGGAGCTAAATTGTCTTATTAAGTAGTTATTTTGTGTTTTATTTTGTTCACCAACCAGAGTTCCTTTTGATAGATAGATGGCTATATAAGTTTGTTTAACCATGAAATGAAATCTCATTTCAAGATTCTAGGACAGGGGTGTCAAACTCGCAATGTCACGTGATGTGTCGCGACGTATCATGACTTTTTTTCCATTGCTGGCAATGGGGTGGGCGCGGTTTCGGCATGACGCATCCAGCTCATGGGCCGGCAGTTTTACACCCCTGCTCTAGGATGATTCCAGATTTACTCTAATGACCACCAAGTCTTGGTCAGATATAGATGATGTTCATAATGTAAGGTAAATCAAAACTTTCCAAAATAATCTCCAGGTTAATATGCCACATGATCCAGCAAAATGATTTTTTTTTCTCCAGAATGAATCCAAATCTGTGGACTAGATTATTTGTATCCTAGACCTAGAATATTAGAGTATGAAGGAACTTACTGATGGTCTTCATAACATGTGATGTCAATCTGCCTTGGGCCCCTAAATAAAGGGCAAGAGCAGTTATCAGGAACACAAGCTTATATTCCAGTGTAATAGATAAGATGGGGAGAAGTTTCAAAGATACTACAAGGTTCCATGTCTTTCCAAGGCCACTGCTTCTCTTCTGTCCCTCATTTTTCCATTGCTATTATCTGTGTGAGTGAGTGCATGCACCCTCCTGCACCCACACACACATACACTTCAGATCTGGGAAGGAAAATGACACTAATGAATCCTATTAGAAGTCACTGTAAATGAGTGAACAGATTTTCTCATTTTATTTTCTAAAACATAGACATCCGGGAATACAGTCAGTCCCAGCAAGATGAACTCCTAATTAGGATTCAAAGTATGTTTGTGTTCTTATCTCTGTGAACATAACAGCCTGGAGCTTTGAGTCTAGACTCTTTTTCTCAGTTCCTCATATATATCTACCACGTGAGAATTTGGTGGTAGGAAGCTGGGATGGGATGGAATACAATTTTGAATCTGAACTAAAAAAACAAACATAACATAACCCAACACTGCATGTATTCCGTAGGCACTCAGCAGGGAATGTTTGATTCCTATGACAATGATAGCTGTCAGCAACAATGATGCAAAGAAGTTTTAAAAACAAGGGAAGAAACATCTTCAGAGAGTACAGGCCAAGCCCATGGAGAAGGAACCCTTTATTTCTGCATTCCTCTAGAGGGGAAGGTCAAAATCCATCCAGGCAATGTCAAGCCTATGTTTGGAAAATATTTATCTTTTTAACATTTTGATTAGGCTCAGTGAACACCAAATTTGCCTCACTGTTGAAAGGCAAGCTTGACTAGCACCAAGTTGCCATAACCATAAATCAGTCTAGTCAACAGAAAGGGAAACAATATGTTGTCGTCTGAAGGCTCCAGGGGAAGGACAACCTTGAATGCCTAATTAAATGGAATGCATTGCGAGGAGAGATGAGAGCAAGCAAACCAACTCTTGGCATTGCCTTTCCGAAATGTGATTACGTCTGTAATGAAGGGCTGGGAAAAAAGGAAGGTATTTTTGATGTACCTTTTGATGATGATGATAAGAAGATAAATAAATGGAACTAGCAGAATAGCTGAGAGGAAAAAGTGTTTTGTCAGGTCTAAAATAAAAAAATGACACATGGCAATCCTTTCAAGCTGACTTCTTTATTGCTTCACATCGATAGACAAAATCTTGACAGACTGAGGACTCTACTATCTGCATGTACCATAAACGTTGTGAACTATTAGGGAGGGACTCTATTTACCCTCTTCCCCTCACACCTGCTAGCTGGAATTCCTCTGGAATGCACCTCGTCCCATCTGGGGGATCCACCTCTTCACTGCATTCTATCACGTATATGGGTATTTGTAGATTGCTGCTGTAAAAGAACAGTATAGGTGTCAAAGCAAGAATATACAGTATTTGCAGCATTGCCTGAAAGTCCTTTTAAGTGTTTCGTTAATCAGACACATGGCAATAGGTAGTCCTCAACTTATGACCACAACTGAGCCCAAATTTTCTGTTGCCAAATGAAACATTTGTTAAGTCAGTTTTGCCCCATTTTATGACTTTTGTTGCCACAGTTGTTAAGTGAATCACTGCAGGGTTACTAACTTAACAACTGGCTTCTAATGGCTTCCCCATTGACTTTGCTTGACAGAAGGTTGCAAAAGGGAACCACATGACCCCAGGACCCTGCAACCATCATAAATATGAGTCAGCTGCCAAGTGACTCAGTTTTGATCATGTGACCATGGGGACACTGCAACGGTCATAAGTATGAAAAAATGGCCCAAAGTCACTTTTTTCAGTGCTGTTGTAACTTTGAATGGTCATTAAATGAACTGTTGTAAGTCGAGGACTATCTGTATGGGGAAAAAAAAAATTAGGTCCAACAAAATGGGCTGAAGACCATGACAATTACGGTATCTATTTTATTTAAGAATGTTCATGTTAGGATTGTAGTTTGTTTTACAACTTTATTCAGCTTTGTGTAATAAATGAGCAAAAATATACTTATTTGCATTTCCTTGAAATGAAGGGATCATTTTATTCTGTTAGTTCTGTGGCTATAAGGACTCAAGCATGCATTATTGACCAGAGGGATAGATTAGGCAGGGATTGAAGTGCCAAGCAACCAAACAGCCTTTGCTGAAGATAAACAGAATCTTGCAAGTCTGAAAGTAACTATTCTGCTACTTGCTCTTCCCAAAACTATGGAGGGTTGATTCTGAGATACTTTCTCCATATCTCATCCTTTAGACTAAAATTTCATTAATCAGAACATTATATAGGCTGTAACTCTTCCTCTTCTCCCCCAAGGTCATTCTTACATACCATTACAGTGGAATCCAAATCTACTGGGGATTTCTTTTGCATGCATTTATTTGTACAATTTGATTATTAATTGGGGAAGTCTTTGGGATAGAAATCTCAAAGATGCTTTTTTGTTGTTGTTATTACAGTCCAGTTGCCTTTTGAAAAAGCACCTGTTTACATGCATATGCATAAATGCAAGTTCCAGCATAATAGAAGATTCCTTAAGGATGGAGAAACCCATCATTTTGTAATTTCTCCAGATCATAGTCAGAGACAGATTTGAAGCTGCTGTTTCTGGATCTTCCCAGAATTTTGTTGTTAAATGGTCATGGGGCCAGTGTAGCAGCTTTGGTTATAAACGTCTGTAACAAATCAATTGAATAAATATCACCAGATGAATTTGCATTTGAAATGAACTATCACAAGCAGTCTCCTTGAATTGCCATAATTTTTTTTTCTTAGCAAAATGTTAGGTGAAATATCCACTTTCCAGGTAAATAAAATTTTATTAGGGCTAGTAATACTTCTTAAGGAGGATTGGCAGATTCCCACAGATAAGGCATCCATCGAACTGAGTTATTTTAAGAAACTAAACATTGTCTCTAGAGATACCTTCGAAGTTAACACTTGGGCAGTATCTTAATATTTTATGCACAGGTTCAGGAGAGTGAGCCATTAAAACCTAAAAAAACTTAACTGAGTGACAAATTAAACTATGCCTCAAGCATCCAGCATATTTATATAAATCTATATATTCCATCTGCCAAGTATTAGCTTCTGAGGTATGTGACAAAAAGAGAAAAAAGAAAGGAAAAGGGGATATTTTGTTCACTCAGATCTCATGCATGCAATCTAAACCAGGCTCTGGTGCAAAGCTAAGCAGCCCTGAGCAAAAGCAGAACCAGAGCTTATACTTGTAGCCCTTGAATTACAACCATTTGTTTGGTGCCTGCAACAGAACTGAAAAAAGTGACTTATGCTCATTTTTCACATGACCGTTACAGCATCCCCATGGTCACATGATCAAAATTCAGTTGCTTGGTAACTGGCATGTTTTTGTGACAGTTGCACTGTCCTGGGATCATGTAATCACCATTTGTAAGCTTCCCAGTCAGCTTCCAACAAGCAAAGTGAATGGGGGGGG
>NW_015387237.1:230346-234512 GCF_001527695.2 Protobothrops mucrosquamatus | reverse complement strand
CTTTCTCCCTTTTCATTTCCACCAAGAAAGCTGTGGCTTTCCTACTGCACTTCTTCTAATCTCTTAACCATCTTCATTTCAGAGGGGCGGGGCAAAGGAACCCTCCTGGTTTCATAAGAAGCATATGATGGCTCTTTATGCTCATTTAAAATCTCAGATGTTTTTAATCTACCAAATCTTTGTTCTCAGCAGCTTTACACACAGTTCTGAGTGTTTTAGAAAAAGGCTGTATGAACTCATTACTGAACAGCTGAATTATTGAACACTGTGATGTTCTTCTGTTGATAAAAGAAAGCCCAAGGCTAGACAGAACTTTTGTTAGTGATTTCCGGTTCCTTGTTTTTATTAACTGAGTCTGTTTTCTGATGTTCCTCTGTAATCCTGAGATCATTTTGGGATGTCCTACTGACCTCTACTGAAAGTGGAAGTGCTTCATTAATGATCAACTTTTTTTTTCTTTCATTCCTTCCACTGCCCTATTCCATGGACAATAAAATTTAACATGAATAGTCTTTAGACTAGCTACTGCCTCCGTCCACAACACTATTATTTTGTCAAGAAGAAAAGCAACTTTTTTGTAAAGTCCATTTTTTTAAAAAAGAAAAAATGGCCAACTGTGTCTAGGGTATCAGGGATTCAGAGAATTGGCCATACTTTCTGTCCAGGTTCAGCATTTCAGCCTATTTCCAAACTTTTTATGAAACTTTTTTTTTCAAATTACTTGTTTGTTTTTTATATGAAATATTCTTAAAGTGTTTGAAAGATGGCCCCCATAATTACTTTTCTCTTTTGGGGGTCAGTTCATTCTGCTATATATTGTTCATCTTCTTTGGCTTCATAATCATGGCTTCAGCAATGTTACCACTGAAATTCCCAAAATATATTTTCTTTCAGAATCTTTAGATATCTCATTCCTTTTGTTGTTGTTGTTGTTGTTGTTGTTGTTGTTGTTGTAGTAATAATAATAATAATAATAATAATAATAATAATAATAATAATAATAATAATAATAATAATAATAATAATATTTGTTGGAAGGGACCTTGGAGGTCATCTAGTCCAACCCCCTGCTCAGGCAGGAAACCCTATACCATTTCGGACAAATGGCTGTCCAGTTTCTTCTTAAAAACTTCCAGTGTTGGAGCATTCACTGCTCTAGAGGCAGGTTGTTGCTATTTGTCAATTTCCCACTCCCCCCACTCCCTTTTTGCAGTTCATTTGTCAAGCACGATGAAATCATGAAGTCCAGGCAGTTCAAATTAACATAAAGGTTTATTGCAAGCTTATGCTCTGTATAAGAATCTGAACTACTAACAGTCAAAGCAAATAGGCAGTAGATAAAAGTCAATGCAATTCAAGGTGGGCTGGACTTAGATCTCTTGTGGGCCTGAAGGAACTCAAAACTAATGATACATTTGACCCCTCCCTCGGTCTCAACCTGGTCATTTCCTACAAAATTTCTAATATATGTTGTATTGAATTATTGAACTGAATTATTATGTTGCATCGAATTGAATTATTGGAAATTCTACGTACGTACTTGTGTGGGAAAAAGAGTGATTCCAAGTTGAACAGGCTTTTGTATTATTGTTAATGTGGCTCTTTTGAGTAATTATACATATACACTCTATCCCATGGTTTTAGGACCATATGATCTCTAAAGAAGTCTTAAAATTACAGCCTCCTGATGGTTTTTTTTTCAGACTTACCTTAAACTGCTTTGTAATCACTATTTTTCCTATGACTTCTGTCCTTTCCCCTGCCATATCAATTTATGTCAGTCGATCTTTTTTAACTTCATTACCATTTTTATTCAGTTTCCGAGTTTTCAAATAGTGCTTGTGGCATGCAGATAAAATTTGAATTATAAAAAAAACCCCTGAATCGCTTATATTTATAATAATTTGGGATTTTTTCCAGGAATACTATCTGAAGCAAATCCCTCTGAGTACACTAGAATATCAGAGTGGCAGCTGTATTTTTGATGAACTGGATTTTTTTTTTAAAAAAAATAATAATAATACAATCCATTTAATGAAGATCCAAATACTCTTTTTTATCCTTTGTTATTCAAAAAAATGTGAATTCTGTGGTAATAATGAAAGATATACTATATTCTTACAGTCTTCTAAACCACAAGAAACACCCAATATAACCATACCTAGCCCCCTTCATATTTGAGTAACTGTGTCAGTATAAAATGCTGTTCTCTATCTTATGTACACTGTTTATACACAAGTGTTATATGTGAGTTATTTTATGAGTGCACAGATAACTAATCACTACTACATACGTATATACCACCACAAGTACATGGCATTCAGCAGTATCCCTTAAATCTATTTTTCCCTTCAGGATCCCTTCCCATTTTTAAAAATTACAGAGAGGGTGGGTTGCATTTATCAGTATGACCATTTAAAAAATAAAAACTCACACACTCACTGCCGTTATCATTCCTCACAATTGTTGGATCAGATTTTAATATTACAGATAGTCCATAACTTACCACTGGTCACTTAACACAATGGCCGCAGAATGGCAGTTGTAAATGGTGATGGCTGCCCCATGGTCACGTGACTTGGCAACTGGTAACCTTATTGTGGTGTTTGACAGTCACATGACTGTGATTCATGATGTCTTTTGTCAGTTTCTGACATTTTTTTGCCAGTTTCCAACAATAAACACCTATTCAAATTATTAATTTGCAATTTATGTCCACTGCATTTTTTTAAACAACCATCAGGTTTGCTTAACCACCATTGCAAAACTGGTAGTAAAATCATTTTTTTTACATCTTCATATAAGTATTGAGGATATGTTTTATTTTGAAAAAAAAATCCCAAGATATAAAAGTGAAATGTGAAATTTACCAATCTATATGTGTTTTCGATTGTCTCTATCCTAAAATATATTTTGTTGCTGTTTTCTCCATATAACAATTGCTATATTATATTACTATTACAAGATTTACAACCTTTCATCTTTACTATTACTATACTGCACTCTATACTATCACTGAAAGCTAGTTTGGTGTATTGGTTAAGTACTACTCCTGCCTTAGGCACAAAGCCAGCTGTGTGACCTTGGGCCAGTCACTTTCTCTCAGCCCTAGAAAGGAGGCAATGACAAACTATTTCTGAAAAACCATCCCAAGAAAACTGCAGGGACTTGTACAGGAAATCTCTGTGAATTGGATACTGTCAAATCGATGAAAAAAAAATAGTATTACTAATAAACTTTACTTCTTAAAAATCCTGTTCTGCCTTCTGCCTAATTCCTCTCTGTCTGGGATTTCTTCTGTATTTTTTTCTCTCTATTAATGGGCAGCATGTAGGGTATTTGTACTTTTCTATGTTGTGCTTTGCTGTGCCTCAATGCTTCTTTCTCCTCAGGACCATCCACTTGCTTTAAGATTAAAAAAAAACACCACCTTCTTTAATTTGACTGCTTTTCTGTGTTTTCTGATGGCTGCAGAGCTTCCAAAACACAAGTTTCCTCCTGTCTCTTTCCACACCTGTGTTAAGATTGCAGCTTTATTGGCAACTTTGCCATGGTGGAGAAGAGGCTTAAATGGAACAGGACCAAAGTAGCCTAGTTCCCTACCATTTTTCTGAACAGCCCACTCTTCCACACATTTACCCCCAAACTCTAATAAACACTGGGGAACATATGTTATTAAAAAATCAACCTAGAAATTAAGGGCCAGATTGTTTTCACACTTTAGCCTGTACCTATTTATTCTGGGAAAATTGATCAGAGCTTAATTGAAATACAGATTTTGCTTCCTGGGTTATGAAATTACCATATCATTTTGCATGGCCAGGATTCAGATCAGAAACAGAATGGCCTATTTATTTTAATATCACCACCCTGCCCCTTTGGAGCAGACATATCTTATGACCAATTATTGGTTAATTGGGAATCATCATTCAGAGGCTTGCTGCTTGAACACTGGAAAAAATGCTGTATTAGTGTCTATGATCTCTGTACCCTTTCATCAAGAAATGTCAGCCTCCCATGTAAGCCAGACAGGAAACAAGGCTAGATGAACTAATCCCACTTTATTGTAAGGCTACAGTAACACAATCTTGCAAATCCAAAGGTACGAACCTCTCACCACTTTTAATTGCTTCATTCTTCCTAAATGTCTTCCTTTAACCATTCAT
>NW_015387237.1:226546-228607 GCF_001527695.2 Protobothrops mucrosquamatus | reverse complement strand
AATAAAAAGGCTTAGAATGGTCTTATGATTATATTTTCTCCCTTCCAGAGCGTTCCTCTTATTATGGTGATTAAAGCCATTTTCGCCAAAGACTAAGCCTTGGTCAGGTTAAAATGTATCTAGAGAATTTGTATCATCTCGAATCCTTGTCATGATGGACCACAGTTACAATTATTTCCAGGTTTGACCTTTTATTACTTATGTTATGTGTGCATACCCTATTGGGAAACATGGATCTCACACTTCCTCTTTCTCTCTACCTGGGGTTTCCAATTAGATGTAACTAGAGCATATAAGAAACACTGTCCTGCTTGACAGTCAGAAATTAATTAGAAGCCTATGCAAGTCACCATCAATCCAACTCTAGAGTATGTCAGGTTTTGATGGAATGCATAGTAACCCAAGGAATTCAAAGTGACAGCTAAATTTTATCGGTTATAATGAACCTTTGCTCTCTCTGACACATATACATGCATCCCCACTTACCCATGTTTTTCTCATCTAGACTGTCAGGACTCTTGTCATTTCATGAGTTTGTAGCTGTCAGTGGTTTGGGGTTTGTACCACGTATTCAGTGCCCAGTCTACTTTGCCTGTCTTCTGATGGCATTTCTCCTTTGATCCTAATTGACTTGGTTCCGTTTTATGTTACCTGCCAAAGGTAACATAATCTTTTTGACAAGATTGCTGGCTTTTGTCTTGTCTACATACGTGCCTTCTCCATTTTTAGGTTATGATAACTTCAGTCTATTCTCACATCCTCACACAGACTAGTTTCATGTTCTCAAACCACACATCCATATTAATGGGATAAAATTTTATTCACTAAAATTCAGTGGGAAAACCTAAAATAGACATCTGTGGTTATTTTTTTAAAAAAATTGTACCATTCCACATAACTTTAATGAGAGAAAGAGAGATGGAAAAACAAAACAGAAGAAGAGAATATATAAAGATGAGGTTGAACTGTGGAGTTGTGGACTCCTTGGTGTTCTCTGAGTTTTGTTGTTTGGTTGTGGCTGTTTCTTTTCCTAACTAGATGATATGACCTGGTCCTTTTGTTTCTTTCTTAGCTATCTTTAGTTCTTAGCTAAGAATTAAACCGGCTATATAGACTAGCAGACTAACCTATAGTAACAGACTGCATCTAGGAAATTCCATGAAGCTAGGCATTCTGACAAATCATCATTAATAAATACATAGAGATAAAACACATTTACGTAGCATTTGAAAGAGAAATAAAGAAAACATCTTCTCCAGCAGCCTAAACCCAGATAAGCAGGGATTAACCATAGACAAACAATCAAGCAAAAAACAATAATCAAGGAACTACTAAGGAGAAAACCATACTCCCACTAACACTAGCAGTGTATATAAACATAAAGCAAACCCCTCATAGTCATGATGTTGGGTAATGAACAGCTGCAAGAAAACAACCAAACTCAGAGAGCATTAAGGACTCCATGGAGTTAGGAGAGCTAAGTCCACCTTCATATATTGCTGGGGAAAATCAAACTAATCAGGGAGGCAATAGACAACAGCTAATTTAAAGCTTCATTCTGGAAAAACAGTTAGTGCATTATAGCACATATTGTGGGCATAATTAAACAGGAAAATTAGCTGGAAGATGCTCTAGTATTACGTCAATCTCTAGAGGAACCTGCAGAGAAATGAACTAAATGATATCAGGACTAAAGCCAAGAAAGCAAGAAATTACTTTACAATTGTCTAAATACAGAGAATAAAAATGGCTCTTGCCAGGACTGAGGAAAAGAGTAGGTGTGCATGGGAGAAAATGACCTCCCCAGTTAGAGCATTATTTTTCTGCTTTTCTCTACAGCTGAACCAATCAGATAAGATGCTTTAAAACCTGAAGTCAAATTCACACTGGCTCATCACTTCATCCATTGCTGCATTGCTGCAGAAGGAAATGAAAGTAAAGTTCTTGTTTTGTGTTCAATTGTCTCATGCCCAGAACAGAGCTGTGGGGCATCCCACTACATATATATATATATATATATATATATATATATATATATATATATATATATATATATATATA